>NC_048570.1:245000-360000 GCF_013265735.2 Oncorhynchus mykiss | reverse complement strand
GGTTTCATGTCTCCCTCTAGCTGTTGAGCTGACCCATGGTGTCATGTCTCTAGCTGTTGAGCTGACCCCTGGTTTCATGTCTCCCTCTAGCTGTTGAGCTGACCCCTGGTTTCATGTCTCCCTCTAGCTGTTGAGCTGACCCCTGGTGTCATGTCTCTAGCTGTTGAGCTGACCCCTGGTGTCATGTCTCTAGCTGTTGAGCTGACCCCTGGTGTCATGTCTCTAGCTGTTGAGCTGACCCCTGGTGTCATGTCTCTAGCTGTTGAGCTGACCCCTGGTGTCATGTCTCTAGCTGTTGAGCTGACTCCTGGTGTCATGTCTCCCTCTAGCTGTTGAGCTGACCCCTGGTGTCATGTCTCCCTCTAGCTGTTGATCTGACCCCTGGTGTCATGTCTCCCTCTAGCTGTTGAGCTGACCCCTGGTTTCATGTCTCCCTCTAGCTGTTGAGCTGACCCCTGGTGTCATGTCTCCCTCTAGCTGTTGAGCTGACCCCTGGTTTCATGTCTCCCTCTAGCTGTTGAGCTGACCGCTGGTGTCATGTCTCCCTCTAGCTGTTGATCTGACCCCTGGTGTCATGTCTCCCTCTAGCTGTTGAGCTGACCCCTGGTGTCATGTCTCCCTCTAGCTGTTGAGCTGACCCCTGGTTTCATGTCTCCCTCCAGCTGTTGAGCTGACCCCTGGTTTCATGTCTCCCTCTAGCTGTTGAGCTGACCCCTGGTGTCATGTCTCCCTCTAGCTGTTGAGCTGACCCCTGGTGTCATGTCTCCCTCTAGCTGTTGAGCTGACCCCTGGTGTCATGTCTCCCTCCAGGTATCCTAGGGTCTCCTTCACAGGAGGATCTGAACTGCATCATTAACATCAAGGCCAGGAACTACCTGCTGTCTCTCCCGCTGCGCTGCAAGGTCCCCTGGAACCGCCTCTTCCCCAACGCTGACCCCAAAGCTCTGGACCTGCTGGACAAGATGTTGACCTTTAACCCCCACAAGAGAATCGAGGTAGAGGAGGCTCTGGCTCACCCTTACCTGGAGCAGTACTATGATCCTACAGATGAGGTAATGACCCCTGACCCTGGCTCACCCTTACCTGGAATAGTATTACAACCTTACAGATGAGGTCATGACCCCTGACCCTAGCTCACTCTTACCTGGAGCAGTACTACGGCCCTAGAGATGAGGTAATGACCCCTGACCCTGACTCACACTTACCTGGAGTAGTACTACGGCCCTACAGAAGAGGTAATGACCCCTGACCCTGACTCACTCTTACCTGAAGCAGTACTACGGCCCTACAGATGAGGTAATGACCCCTGACCCTGACTCACTCTTACCTGGAGCAGTACTACGGCCCTAGAGATGAGGTAATGACCCCTGACCCTGACTCACTCTTACCTGGAGCAGTACTACGGCCCTACAGAAGAGGTAATGACCCCTGACCCTGACTCACTCTTACCTGAAGCAGTACTACGGCCCTACAGATGAGGTAATGACCCCTGACCCTGACTCACTCTTACCTGGAGCAGTACTACGGCCCTAGAGATGAGGTAATGACCCCTGACCCTGACTCACTCTTACCTGGAGCAGTACTACGGCCCTAGAGATGAGGTAATGACCCCTGACCCTGACTCACTCTTACCTGGAGCAGTACTACGGCCCTACAGAAGAGGTAATGACCCCTGACCCTGACTCACTCTTACCTGAAGCAGTACTACGGCCCTACAGATGAGGTAATGAACCCTGACCCTGACTCACTCTTACCTGGAGCAGTACTACGGCCCTACAGATGAGGTAATGACCCCTGACCCTGACTCACTCTTACCTGGAGCAGTACTACGGCCCTAGAGATGAGGTAATGACCCCTGACCCTGACTCACTCTTACCTGGAGCAGTACTACGGCCCTACAGATGAGGTAATGACCCCTGACTCACTCTTACCTGGAGCAGTACTACGGCCCTAGAGATGAGGTAATGACCCCTGACCCTGACTCACTCTTACCTGGAGCAGTACTACGGCCCTACAGAAGAGGTAATGACCCCTGACCCTGACTCACTCTTACCTGAAGCAGTACTACGGCCCTACAGATGAGGTAATGACCCCTGACCCTGACTCACTCTTACCTGGAGCAGTACTACGGCCCTACAGATGAGGTAATGAACCCTGACCCTGACTCACTCTTACCTGGAGCAGTACTACGGCCCTACAGAAGAGGTAATGAACCCTGAGGTTAAAGTTCTGTCACTGCGATGGATTTCCATCATATGGATGAGTAAAACGAATATATACAGTGCATTCGGAAAGTAGTTAGACCCCTTGACCTTTTTTCACATTTTGTTACATTACAGCCTTATCCTTATTTTAACATTGACTAGGGGGGGAACAATTTAATCAATCTTCACACAATACCCCATAATGACAAAGCAAAAACAGGTTCTTAGAAATGTTTGCAAATAATAACGGAAATATCACATTTACATAAGTATTCAGACCCTTTACTGAGTACTTTGTTGAAGCGCCTTTGGCAGCGATTACAGCCTCGAGTCTTCTTGGGTATGACGCTACAAGCTTGGCACACCTGTATTTGGGGAGTTTCTCCCATTTCCTGCAGATCCTCTCAAGCTCTGTCAAGTTGGATGGGGAGCGTTGCTGCACAGCTATTTTCAGGTCTCTCCAGAGATGTTCGATCGAGGTCAATTCCGAGCTCTGGCTGGGCCACTCAAGGACATTCAGAGACTTGTCCCGAAGCCACTCCTGCATTGTCTTAGCTGTGTGCTTAGGGTCGTTGTCCTGTTGGAAGGTGAACCTTCGCCCCAGTCTGAGGTCCTGAGTACTCTAGAGAAGGTTTTCTTCAAGGATCTCTCTGTACTTACAGTGCCTTGCGAAAGTATTCGGCCCCCATGAACTTTGCGACCTTTTGCCACATTTCAGGCTTCAAACATAAAGATATAAAACTGTATTTTTTTGTGAAGAATCAACAATAAGTGGGACACAATCATGAAGTGGAACGACATTTATTGGATATTTCAAACTTTTTTAACAAATCAAAAACTGAAAAATTGGGCGTGCAAAATTATTCAGCCCCTTTACTTTCAGTGCAGCAAACTCTCTCCAGAAGTTCAGTGAGGATCTCTGAATGATCCAATGTTGACCTAAATGACTAATGATGATAAATACAATCCACTTGTGTGTAATCAAGTCTCCGTATAAATGCACCTGCACTGTGATAGTCTCAGAGGTCCGTTAAAAGCGCAGAGAGCATCATGAAGAACAAGGAACACACCAGGCAGGTCCGAGATACTGTTGTGAAGAAGTTTAAAGCCGGATTTGGATACAAAAAGATTTCCCAAGCTTTAAACATCCCAAGGAGCACTGTGCAAGCCAAAATATTGAAATGGAAGGAGTATCAGACCACTGCAAATCTACCAAGACCTGGCCGTCCCTCTAAACTTTCAGCTCATACAAGGAGAAGACTGATCAGAGATGCAGCCAAGAGGCCCATGATCACTCTGGATGAACTGCAGAGATCTACAGCTGAGGTGGGGGACTCTGTCCATAGGACAACAATCAGTCGTATATTGCACAAATCTGGCCTTTATGGAAGAGTGGCAAGAAGAAAGCCATTTCTTAAAGATATCCATAAAAAGTGTTGTTTAAAGTTTGCCACAAGCCACCTGGGAGACACACCAAACATGTGGAAGAAGGTGCTCTGGTCAGATGAAACCAAAATTGAACTTTTTGGCAACAATGCAAAACGTTATGTTTGGCGTAAAAGCAACACAGCTCATCACCCTGAACACACCATCCCCACTGTCAAACATGGTGGTGGCAGCATCATGTTTTGGGCCTGCTTTTCTTCAGCAGGGACAGGGAAGATGGTTAAAATTGATGGGAAGATGGATGGAGCCAAATACAGGACCATTCTGGAAGAAAACCTGATGGAGTCTGCAAAAGACCTGAGACTGGGACGGAGATTTGTCTTCCAACAAGACAATGATCCAAAACATAAAGCAAATTCTACAATGGAATGGTTCAAAAATAAACATATCCAGGTGTTAGAATGGCCAAGTCAAAGTCCAGACATGAATCCAATCGAGAATCTGTGGAAAGAACTGAAAACTGCTGTTCACAAATGCTCTCCATCCAACCTCACTGAGCTCGAGCTGTTTTGCAAGGAGGAATGGGAAAAAATGTCAGTCTCTCGATGTGCAAAACTGATAGAGACATACCCCAAGCGACTTACAGCTGTAATCGCAGCAAAAGGTGGCGCTACAAAGTATTAACTTAAGGGGGCTGAATAATTTTGCACGCCCAATTTTTCAGTGTTTGATTTGTAAAAAAAGTTTGAAATATCCAATAAATGTCGTTCCACTTCATGATTGTGTCCCACTTGTTGTTGATTCTTCACAAAAAAATACAGTTTTATATCTTTATGTTTGAAGCCTGAAATGTGGCAAAAGGTCGCAAAGTTCAAGGGGGCCGAATACTTTCGCAAGGCACTGTATATATATGTGTATATATACCACCCTACAGAGATAATAAACCCTGACCCTGGCTCACCTTTACCTGGAGCAGTACTACCACCCTACAGAGATAATAAACCCTGACCCTCGTTTAGACCCTAACCTCCTGTCTCTCTCTCTCTCTCTCTCTCTCTCTCTGTTAGCCTGTAGCCGAGGCTCCTTTCAAGTTTGACATGGAGCTGGATGATCTCCCCAAAGAGACCCTGAAGGAGCTGATCTTTGAAGAGACGGCTCGTTTCAACACAGTCTGCAGGTCCTAACCTATAGAACCAGGTACAAACAGCAGACAGAGCCTTATGAGGTTCTGCCCAAGTATGGTGAATAATAGGGGGTCATTTTGGACTGCC
Source organism: Oncorhynchus mykiss (assembly GCF_013265735.2). Lineage (NCBI taxonomy): Eukaryota > Metazoa > Chordata > Actinopteri > Salmoniformes > Salmonidae > Oncorhynchus > Oncorhynchus mykiss. The sequence goes on along the minus strand of NC_048570.1, from coordinate 355,139 downwards.
TTTGTTGAAGGTGCTCTGGATAGCTCCCTCTCTCTCTAACAGCTCTCTCTAACGAACAGCTCTCTCTAACTAACAGCTCTCTCTCTCTAACAGCTCTCTCTCTCTAACAGCTCTCTCTCTCTAACAGCTCTCTCTCTCTCTAACAGCTCTCTCTCTAGCAGCTCTCTCTCTCTAGCAGCTCTCTCTCTAACAGCTCTCTCTCTCTAACAGCTCTCTCTCTCTAACAGCTCTCTCTCTCTAACAGCTCTCTCTCTCTAACAGCTCTCTCTCTAACAGCTCTCTCTCTAACAGCTCTCTCTCTAACAGCTCTCTCTCTAACAGCTCTCTCTAACAGCTCTCTCTAACAGCTCTCTCTAACAGCTCTCTCTAACAGCTCTCTCTAACAGCTCTCTAACAGCTCTCTAACAGCTCTCTAACAGCTCTCTAACAGCTCTCTCTCAGCTCTCTCTCAGCTCTCTCTCGCTCTCCAGAAGCTCTCTCGCTCTCTAGAAGCTCTCACTCGCTCTCTAGAAGCTCTCTCTCGCTCTCTAGAAGCTCTCTCTCGCTCTCTAGCAGCTCTCTCTCGCTCTCTAGCAGCTCTCTCGCTCTCTAGCAGCTCTCTCCTAGCAGCTCTCTCTCGCTCTCTAGCAGCTCTCTCTCGCTCTCCCTCTAGCAGCTCTCTCTCGCTCTCCCTCTAGCAGCTCTCTCTCGCTCTCCCTCTAGCAGCTCTCTCTCGCTCTCCCTCTAGCAGCTCTCTCTCGCTCTCCCTCTAGCAGCTCTCTCTCGCTCTCCCTCTAGCAGCTCTCTCTCGCTCTCTCTAGCAGCTTTCTCTAGCAGCTCGCTCGCTCTCTAGCAGCTCGCTCGCTCTCTAGCAGCTCGCTCGCTCTCTCACAGCAAGGGGGAGCTGTCCGAGAGAGAGGGGGAGCTGTCAGAGAAAGCGAGCGAGGGCGAGATGTCAGAGCAAGCTCGCTTGTGCTCTCTCTGTGACTGCTCCCTCCCGCTCGCTCTCTTTAGCAGCTCTCTCTCTAACAGCTCTCTCTCTCTAACAGCTCTCTCTCTTTAACAACTCTCTCTCTCTTTAACAGCTCTCTCTCTCTTTAACAGCTCTCTCTCTCTTTAAAAACTCTCTCTCTCTCTAACAGCTCTCTCTAACAGCTCTCTAACAGCTCTCTCTCGCTCTCTAACAGCTCTCTCTCGCTCTCTAACAGCTCTCTCTCGCTCTCTAACAGCTCTCTCTCGCTCTCTAACAGCTCTCTCTCGCTCTCTAACAGCTCTCTCTCGCTCTCTAACAGCTCTCTCTCGCTCTCTAACAGCTCTCTCTCGCTCTCTAACAGCTCTCTCGCTCTCTAACAGCTCTCTCTCGCTCTCTAACAGCTCTCTCTCGCTCTCTAACAGCTCTCTCTCGCTCTCTAACAGCTCTCTCTCGCTCTCTAACAGCTCTCTCTCGCTCTCTAACAGCTCTCTCTCGCTCTCTAACAGCTCTCTCTCGCTCTCTAACAGCTCTCTCTCGCTCTCTAACAGCTCTCTCTCGCTCTCCTCTAACAGCTCTCTCTCGCTCTCCTCTAACAGCTCTCTCTCGCAGCTCTCTAACAGCTCTCTCTCGCAGCTCTCTAACAGCTCTCTCTCGCAGCTCTCTAACAGCTCTCTCTCGCAGCTCTCTAACAGCTCTCTCTCGCAGCTCTCTAACAGCTCTCTCTCGCAGCTCTCTAACAGCTCTCTCTCGCAGCTCTCTAACAGCTCTCTCTCGCAGCTCTCTAACAGCTCTCTCTCGCAGCTCTCTAACAGCTCTCTCTCGCAGCTCTCTAACAGCTCTCTCTCGCAGCTCTCTCGCAGCTCTCTAACAGCTCTCTAACAGCTCTCTAACAGCTCTCTAACAGCTCTCTAACAGCTCTCTAACAGCTCTCTAACAGCTCTCTAACAGCTCTCTAACAGCTCTCTCTCAGCTCTCTCTCGCTCTCCAGAAGCTCTCTCGCTCTCTAGAAGCTCTCACTCGCTCTCTAGAAGCTCTCTCTCGCTCTCTAGCAGCTCTCTCTCGCTCTCTAGCAGCTCTCTCCTAGCAGCTCTCTCTCGCTCTCTAGCAGCTCTCTCTCGCTCTCCCTCTAGCAGCTCTCTCTCGCTCTCCCTCTAGCAGCTCTCTCTCGCTCTCCCTCTAGCAGCTCTCTCTCGCTCTCCCTCTAGCAGCTCTCTCTCGCTCTCCCTCTAGCAGCTCTCTCTCGCTCTCCCTCTAGCAGCTCTCTCTCGCTCTCCCTCTAGCAGCTCTCTCTCGCTCTCCCTCTAGCAGCTCTCCCTCTAGCAGCTCTCTCGCTCTCTCTAGCAGCTTTCTCTAGCAGCTTGCTCGCTCTCTAGCAGCTCGCTCGCTCTCTCACAGCAAGGGGGAGCTGTCCGAGAGAGAGGGGGAGCTGTCAGAGAAAGCGAGCGAGGGCGAGATGTCAGAGCAAGCTCGCTTGTGCTCTCTCTGTGACTGCTCCCTCCCGCTCGCTCTCTTTAGCAGCTCTCTCTCTAACAGCTCTCTCTCTCTAACAGCTCTCTCTCTTTAACAACTCTCTCTCTCTTTAACAGCTCTCTCTCTCTTTAACAGCTCTCTCTCTCTTTAAAAACTCTCTCTCTCTCTCTAACAGCTCTCTCTAACAGCTCTCTAACAGCTCTCTCTCGCTCTAACAGCTCTCTCTCGCTCTAACAGCTCTCTCTCGCTCTCTAACAGCTCTCTCTCGCTCTCTAACAGCTCTCTCTCGCTCTCTAACAGCTCTCTCGCTCTCTAACAGCTCTCTCGCTCTCTAACAGCTCTCTCTCGCTCTCTAACAGCTCTCTCTCGCTCTCTAACAGCTCTCTCTCGCTCTCTAACAGCTCTCTCTCGCTCTCTAACAGCTCTCTCTCGCTCTCTAACAGCTCTCTCTCGCTCTCTAACAGCTCTCTCTCGCTCTCTAACAGCTCTCTCGCTCTCTAACAGCTCTCTCTCGCTCTCTAACAGCTCTCTCTCGCTCTCTAACAGCTCTCTCTCGCAGCTCTCTAACAGCTCTCTCTCGCAGCTCTCTAACAGCTCTCTCTCGCAGCTCTCTAACAGCTCTCTCTCGCAGCTCTCTAACAGCTCTCTCTCGCAGCTCTCTAACAGCTCTCTCTCGCAGCTCTCTAACAGCTCTCTCTCGCAGCTCTCTAACAGCTCTCTCTCGCAGCTCTCTAACAGCTCTCTCTCGCAGCTCTCTAACAGCTCTCTCTCGCAGCTCTCTAACAGCTCTCTCTCGCAGCTCTCTAACAGCTCTCTCTCGCAGCTCTCTAACAGCTCTCTCTCACAGCTCTCTAACAGCTCTCTCTCGCAGCTCTCTAACAGCTCTCTCTCGCAGCTCTCTAACAGCTCTCTCTCGCAGCTCTCTAACAGCTCTCTCTCGCAGCTCTCTAACAGCTCTCTCTCGCAGCTCTCTAACAGCTCTCTCTCGCAGCTCTCTAACAGCTCTCTCTCGCAGCTCTCTAACAGCTCTCTCTCGCAGCTCTCTAACAGCTCTCTCTCGCAGCTCTCTAACAGCTCTCTCTCGCAGCTCTCTAACAGCTCTCTCTCGCAGCTCTCTAACAGCTCTCTCTCGCAGCTCTCTAACAGCTCTCTCTCGCAGCTCTCTAACAGCTCTCTCTCGCAGCTCTCTAACAGCTCTCTCTCGCAGCTCTCTAACAGCTCTCTCTCTAACAGCTCTCTTACAGCTCTCTCTCGCTCTCTCTCAGCTCTCTAACAGCTCTCTCTCGCAGCTCTCTAACAGCTCTCTCTCGCAGCTCTCTAACAGCTCTCTCTCGCAGCTCTCTAACAGCTCTCTCTCGCAGCTCTCTAACAGCTCTCTAACAGCTCTCTAACAGCTCTCTTACAGCTCTCTCTCGCTCTCTCTCAGCTCTCTCTCAGCTCTCTCTCTCAGCTCTCTCTCTCAGCTCTCTCTCTCAGCTCTCTCTCTCAGCTCTCTCTCTCAGCTCTCTCTCTCAGCTCTCTCTCTCAGCTCTCTAACAGCTCTCTCTCTCAGCTCTCTCTCTCAGCTCTCTCTCAGCTCTCAGCTCTCTCTCTCAGCTCTCTCAGCTCTCTCTCAGCTCTCTCTCAGCTCTCTCGCAGCTCTCTCGCAGCTCTCTCTCGCAGCTCTCTCTCGCAGCTCTCTCTCGCAGCTCTCTCTCGCTCTCTAGCAGCTCTCTCTCGCATCTCTCTCTCGCTCTCTAGCAGCTCTCTCTCTCTCGCTCTCTAGCAGCTCTCTCTCGCTCTCTCTAGCAGCTCTCGCTCTCCCTCTAGCAGCTCTCCCTCTAGCAGCTCTCTCGCTCTCTCTCTCGCTCTCTCTAGCAGCTCGCTCGCTCTCTCACAGCAAGGCGGAGCTGTCCGAGAGAAAGGGGGAGCTGTCAGAGAAAGCGAGCGAGGGCGAGATGTCAGAGCAAGCTCGCTTGTGCTCTCTCTGTGACTGCTCCCTCCCGCTCGCTCTCTTTAGCAGCTCTCTATCAGCTCTCTCCCTTTAACAGCTCTCTCTCTCTCTTTAACAGCTCTCTCTCTCTCGCTCTAACAGCTCTCTCGCTCTAACAGCTCTCTCGCTCTAACAGCTCTCTCGCTCTAACAGCTCTCTCGCTCTAACAGCTCTCTCGCTCTAACAGCTCTCTCGCTCTAACAGCTCTCTCGCTCTAACAGCTCTCTCGCTCTAACAGCTCTCTCGCTCTAACAGCTCTCTCGCTCTAACAGCTCTCTCGCTCTAACAGCTCTCTCGCTCTAACAGCTCTCTCGCTCTAACAGCTCTCTCGCTCTAACAGCTCTCTCGCTCTAACAGCTCTCTCGCTCTAACAGCTCTCTCGCTCTAACAGCTCTCTCGCTCTAACAGCTCTCTCGCTCTAACAGCTCTCTCTCTCTAACAGCGCTCTCTCTAACAGCGCTCTCTCTTACAGCGCTCTCTCTAACAGCGCTCTCTCTCTAACAGCGCTCTCTCTCTAACAGCGCTCTCTCTCTAACAGCGCTCTCTCTCTAACAGCGCTCTCTCTCTAACAGCGCTCTCTCTCTAACAGCGCTCTCGCTCGCTCTCTCGCTCGCTCTCTAACAGCTCTCTCGCTCGCTCTCTAACAGCTCTCTCTCTCTCTCTTTAACAGCTCTCTCTCTCTCTCTTTAACAGCTCTCTCTCTCTCTCTCCACAGATCAGACTCTGGACTCTCCTCGTTGTGTGCTCTGGTTCCTCCTGTCTTCAGCCTGTATACTCCCCCCCTGTTAGACCACCATGCTCAGGAACGGGTTTCAGGAATCAATCTGTCCTTTCTCCCTCTATCCCTCCCCTCTCTCCCTACGGGGTGAGGAGGGTCACATGTTGGCTTATTGTTTATTATCCCCCCACCCACTCCTCACTGCCTACGGGGGACTATTGGAAAGCACTATATTGGGAATAGGGCTCTGGGCTATAGTAGTGCACTATATAGGTAACATGACTCTAGTCTATAGTAGGACACTATATAGGGAATAGGGCCCTGGTCTAAAGTAGTGCACTATATAGGGAATAGGGCCCTGGTCTAAAGTAGTGCACCATATAGGGAATAGCGATCTGGTCTAAAGTAGTGCACTATGTAGGGAATAGGGCTCTGGTCTATAGTAGTACCACTATATAGGGAATAGGGCTCTGGTCTATAGTAGTACCACTATATAGGGAATAGGGCTCTGGTCTATTGTAGTACCACTATATAGGGAATAGAGCCCTGGTCTATAGTAGTACACTATGTAGGGAATAGGGCCCTGGTCTATTGTAGTACACTATGTAGGGAATAGGGCCCTGGTCTATAGTAGTACCACTATATAGGGAATAGGGCCCTGGTCTATAGTAGTACCACTATATAGGGAATAGGGCCCTGGTCTATTGTAGTACACTATGTAGGGAATAGTGCCCTGGTCTATAGTAGTACCACTATATAGGGAATAGTGCCCTGGTCTATAGTAGTACCACTATATAGGGAATAGTGCCCTGGTCTATAGTAGTGCACTATATAGGGAATAGTGCCCTGGTCTATAGTAATACCACTATATAGGGAATAGTGCCCTGGTCTAAAGTAGTGCACCATATAGGGAATAGGGCCCTGGTCTAAAGTAGTGCACCATATAGGGAATAGGGCCCTGGTCTATAGTAGTACACTATGTAGGGAATAGGGCCCTGGTCTATTGTAGTACACTATATAGGGAATAGTGTGCCATATGGGACACCTCCGGCGACTCCTGTTCAAATCATTATTATTGTAATTCCTGCTCAGCGTTGGCAGACGGTCGTCTGTCTGTTTGAGAAGCCAAATCATTTTTGTACAGCTTCTTTTTCTTTTCTAACTATCTGAAGCCGAGCTATGATCAGGGAACTCATAGGTGATGTCACTCTACCAAGAAAGACCCCGCATTAATGAGAACAACTTATTTATGCAATGACATAATGCTCTCTGTACCTGGACAGACAGACACAGGACAGGTTGTTGACATAATGCTCTCTGTACCTGGACAGACAGACACAGGACAGGTTGTTGACATAATGCTCTCTGTACCTGGACAGACAGACACAGGACAGGTTGTTGACATAATGCTCTCTGTACCTGGACAGACAGACACAGGACAGGTTGTTGACATAATGCTCTCTGTACCTGGACAGACAGACACAGGACAGGTTGTTGACATAATGCTCTCTGTACCTGGACAGACAGACACAGGACAGGTTGTTGACATAATGCTCTCTGTACCTGGACAGACAGACACAGGACAGGTTGTTGACATAATGCTCTCTGTACCTGGACAGACAGACACAGGACAGGTTGTTGACATAATGCTCTCTGTACCTGGACAGACAGACACAGGACAGGTTGTTGACATAATGCTCTCTGTACCTGGACAGACAGACACAGGACAGGTTGTTGACATAATGCTCTCTGTACCTGGACAGACAGACACAGGACAAGTTGTTGGTAGAGATGATTCTGAAAGTAAAGCATGTGTTGTCGAAGTAACTGTAATGATAGAACCCAATTTGAAAAAGTAACATGTTGCTTTACTCTGTTACTCATAAAAGTAATCTGATTACGTAACATGTTTACTCTGTTACTCATAAAAGTAATCTGATTACGTAACGTGTTACTTTTGTAACACTGATTAGGAATCTCCCTCCCTCCCAGATAGAATACGTAGGTCCTCCACTTCCTCCTCTTGAGGAAGAGCACGGACCAGACCAACGGACAGTATCAACCTGGCCTGTGGAGCAGGGTCTTCACTGTTAAATGATGATCGGTGGTTAGGGAGAAATGCCTCCTCTCCTCCCTCTATGGTGAATCTCTTTCTGGGTCTTTGGCCTTGTGACAGTAAGACTGTATCCTTTTGACTGTTAAACACTCTGTCTACATATTGATAATGTCTGGTTGGCTGTTTCAGCTCCTCCCCCTAACCCCCTGGGCCCTGTTTCAGCTCCTTCCCCTGGGCCCTGTTTCAGCTCCTCCCCCTAACCCCTGGGCCCTGTTTCAGCTCCTCCCCCTGGGCCCTGTTTCAGCTCCTCCCCCTAACCCCTGGGCCCTGTTTCAGTTACGATATGTTGTTGAACATTGCAGATAGACTACAGCTGATGTTATTCTGTATACTAGATGCGTTCTACATCATACTGCTCCTTTATGTGCATGACCTCTGCCCCCGGGTACACTGAAATTAGTTTTTGGGGGGAGTTTTCCTTTAACTATCTCTTTGGTATTTGTTTCATTAGTTCATTGTAGTCCCAAAAAGGTTTTGCTTGTCAGCTATTAAGTTTTCAAGATAGGTCACTATGAAAATACAGATATCATCCCGGTAGGATGCGAAATGCAGCGACATACGACGATGTGACCAATCTTAAACGTAATAGCTGACAAGCAAAACATTTTGAGACTTCAATGAACTGAAACAAATGCCAAAATATATTTTGGGGGTGGAGTTTAACTAATCAGATCAAGGCACTTAACATGGTGCTTGTGCAGTAATATGCTAATTATATGCAGATCAGTGGATCCCAATCAGGTGGCAGCACACCTTTTAGAAATTTAAATATCTCAGAGAGCACACCCCCTTTATATTTTTACCAAGTTAATAAACTTATAATTTCTTGATCTTAAATAAGATTCCCCATTTAAAGCAACAAAAAAAAACATAGGAAATGTATATTAAAAATACTGTTTATAAATATATATATATATTACATACCTTCATGCGTAAAACAATTTATACTGACAAACCTACAGAGGCATGAGTCAGATGATGATATATTATGTACATTATCGTACCATATTTCTAAATTCAGTCCACTGGAGCCGTTTCAATAGTTTGGATGTTTCTAGTGTGGTGGTTTATGTATGCAAGTTCCCCTTTAACACAGCATCACCCGTTGGATCTGTGAGAGACTGTAACAGCATTATGAACGAGTCCCGTCTGTTGCTCCCTCCTTCCCCGAACTAGAAGAACAAATAACAAGGATTAATAACGGAGGCATTATCAGTGACACAAGATGTCTGCATCTCTTTAGATCTATACGCTAGCTTCTCTTTGACACCATCGCAGCGGTCATAGTTCACTTCTGGTCAACAGTTCATGTCTTAGTGTCTTCGTACCTATTTGCTTCAGCTTTCCCTGTTTCACATAACATTTATCACCCTTATTTAAGTTCCATACACAGCCAATGCAATGGAAGCTGGCTAGTTGTTAGTAGCTTGAGCTCCTTCATCAGTATTTGAGATGCGCAGAGAGAACATTCTCCATGTCTGCTGCCATTTCACTGGCCATAGTATCTAAGTGGCCAAACATCTATACAGATCTCTGCTCCAGTAACTGACTATGGTTTCATACCTCTACTCCAGTAACTGGCTGTGGTTTCATGCCTCTGCTCCAGTAACTGGCTGTGGTTTCATATCTCTGCTCCAGTAACTGGCTGTGGTTTCATATCTCTGCTCCAGTAACTGGCTGTGGTTTCATATCTCTGCTCCAGTAACTGGCTGTGGTTTCATATCTCTGCTCCAGTAACTGGCTGTGGTTTCATGCCTCTGCTCCAGTAACTGGCTGTGGTTTCATATCTCTGCTCCAGTAACTGGCTGTGGTTTCATATCTCTGCTCCAGTAACTGGCTGTGGTTTCAGGCGACACCTATCAGACTTCATACCAAGTCTAATGCCAAGTCTAGAGCTCCCAGCTCATTGGTTGAGATGCTCAAAGAGAACATTCTCCATGTAGTGCAGGTCCACCCCTTTGATTGCACTTGCTTTTTCTATATAACGTTACAATGCCTTCTATATAATGTTACAATGCTTTCTATATAATGTTAAAATGCCATCAACGACGTTAAAATGCCTTCTATATAACGTTACAATGCCATAATGGGACATAGTGTCTACTGGCTCAATATCTCCACACAGAGAGCCAGCTAGGTGGATGACATTAAGGTCTGAATAACATTACAATGCCATGGGACCTGCTGCACAGCATACACAGCATACAGAGCCTTAACCCACCTACAGAAGGCAGCAGCTGTTAGAGCCACTGGCCACAACCCCCCGCTGATCGATCTGTCGATCAATCTATCTATCCAAAAGTATGTGGACACCCTTTCAAATTAGTGGGTTCTATTTCAACCAAACCCATTGCTGACAGGTGTAAAATCAAATCGAGCACACGGCCATGCAATCTGTCCATAGACAGACATTGGCAGTAGAATGGAGAGCTCAGTGACCTTAAACCTGACACCGTCATAGAATGCCACCTTTCCAACAAGTCAGTTTGTCAAATTGCTGCCCTGCTAGAGCTGCCCCCAGTCATCTGTAAGTGCTGTTATTGTAAAATGGAAACATCTAGGAGCAGCAACGGCTTAGCCGCGAAGTGGTAGGCAACACCAGCTCACAGAACAGGACCGCCAAGTGCTAAAACGCTTAACGATCATCTGTCCCCGGTTGCAACACTCACTACAGAGTTCCAAACTGCCTCTGGAAGCAACGTCAGCACAATAACTGTTCATCGGGAGCTTCATGAAATGGGTTTCCATGGCCGAGCAGCCGCACACAAGCCTAAGATCACCATGTGTAATAACGGCTGGAGGGGTGTAAAGCTCGCCGCCATTGGAATCTGGAGCAGTGGAAATGCATTTTCTTGGGTGATGAATTTCGCTTCACCATCTGGCAGTCCGACGGATTAATCTGGAGATCCGACGGACGAAAACCTGACTGGCTGGCACAGAGCCCTGACCTCAACCCCATCGAACACCTTTGGGATGAATTGGAAGGCCGACTGTGAGCCAGGACTAATCACCCAACATCAGTGCCCGACCTCACTAATGTTCTTGTTGCTGAATGGAAGCAAGTCTACGCAGCAATGTTCCAACATCTAGTGGAAAGCCTTCCCAGAAGAGAGGAGGCTGTTATGGCAGTAATGTTCCAACAACTAGTGGAAAGCCTTCACAGAAGAGTGGAGGTTCTTATAGCAGCAAAGGGGGGACCAACTCAATATTAATGCCTATGATTTTGGAATGAGATGTTTGACAATCAGGTGTCCACATGCTTTTGGCCAAGTAATGTATCTATCTCTATTGATCTATCCTATGCTTACCTACCTATCCTCTACCTATCCTCAACCTACCTAGTAAGATGTAAGCTTGTATCGATCTGCTTCAGAGTCTGAGTCGGTCCGTGTTGCAAACCTGTCTGGTTCTTTGTGCCTTTCTTCTTAACGGGCTTGAACTCCAACATGTTTTGTGCAGCTTTGTTTAGCTGGGGGTCCGTTGTGATTGCAGTATATTCTTTATGTTAAGGGAAGGCTTTTCATAAGTCTCACTGAGTATATTGTACTTTTTAACATTAGTTATTGTTCTGTTCCCGAAGCTTTGTGATTGTGATTCTGTACTGAAAAAGATGAAGGCTGAATTGTATTGTTTGCTTTACTTTAACCTCTGCCCCGCTCTTTACCTTGGTCTGGGTGGGGTGTCTCCACCCTGTTCTTTACCTTGGTCTGGGTGGGGTGTCTCCACCCCGTTCTTTACCTTGGTCTGGGTGGGGTGTCTCCACCCTGTTCTTTACCTTGGTCTGGGTGGGGTGTCTCCACCCTGTTCTTTACCTTGGTCTGGGTGGGGTGTCTCCACCCTGTTCTTTACCTTGGTCTGGGTGGGGTGTCTCCACCCCGTTCTTTACCTTGGTATGGTTGGGGTGTCTCCACCCTGTTCTTTACCTTGGTCTGGGTGGGGTGTCTCCACCCTGTTCTTTACCTTGGTCTGGGTGGGGTGTCTCCACCCTGTTCTTTACCTTGGTCTGGGTGGGGTGTCTCCACCCTGTTCTTTACCTTGGTCTGGGTGGGGTGTCTCCACCCCGTTCTTTACCTTGGTCTGGGTGGGGTGTCTCCACCCCGTTCTTTACCTTGGTCCTTGGTCTGGGTGGGGTGTCTCCACCCCGTTCTTTACCTTGGTCTGGGTGGGGTGTCTCCACCCTGTTCTTTACCTTGGTCTGGGTGGGGTGTCTCCACCCTGTTCTTTACCTTGGTCTGGGTGGGGTGTCTCCACCCTGTTCTTTACCTTGGTCTGGGTGGGGTGTCTCCACCCTGTTCTTTACCTTGGTCTGGGTGGGGTGTCTCCACCCTGTTCTTTACCTTGGTCTGGGTGGGGTGTCTCCACCCTGTTCTTTACCTTGGTCTGGGTGGGGTGTCTCCACCCTGTTCTTTACCTTGGTATGGGTGGGGTGTCTCCACCCCGTTCTTTACCTTGGTATGGGTGGGGTGTCTCCACCCTGTTCTTTACCTTGGTCTGGGTGGGGTGTCTCCACCCTGTTCTTTACCTTGGTCTGGGTGGGGTGTCTCCACCCTGTTCTTTACCTTGGTCTGGGTGGGGTGTCTCCACCCTGTTCTTTACCTTGGTCTGGGTGGGGTGTCTCCACCCTGTTCTTTACCTTGGTCTGGGTGGGGTGTCTCCACCCTGTTCTTTACCTTGGTCTGGGTGGGGTGTCTCCACCCCGTTCTTTACCTTGGTCTGGGTGGGGTGTCTCCACCCTGTTCTTTACCTTGGTCTGGGTGGGGTGTCTCCACCCTGTTCTTTACCTTGGTCTGGGTGGGGTGTCTCCACCCTGTTCTTTACCTTGGTCTGGGTGGGGTGTCTCCACCCTGTTCTTTACCTTGGTCTGGGTGGGGTGTCTCCACCCCGTTCTTTACCTTGGTCTGGGTGGGGTGTCTCCACCCTGTTCTTTACCTTGGTCTGGGTGGGGTGTCTCCACCCTGTTCTTTACCTTGGTATGGGTGGGGTGTCTCCACCCTGTTCTTTACCTTGGTCTGGGTGGGGTGTCTCCACCCTGTTCTTTACCTTGGTCTGGGTGGGGTGTCTCCACCCTGTTCTTTACCTTGGTCTGGGTGGGGTGTCTCCACCCTGTTCTTTACCTTGGTCTGGGTGGGGTGTCTCCACCCTGTTCTTTACCTTGGTCTGGGTGGGGTGTCTCCACCCTGTTCTTTACCTTGGTCTGGGTGGGGTGTCTCCACCCTGTTCTTTACCTTGGTCTGGGTGGGGTGTCTCCACCCCGTTCTTTACCTTGGTCTGGGTGGGGTGTCTCCACCCTGTTCTTTACCTTGGTCTGGGTGGGGTGTCTCCACCCTGTTCTTTACCTTGGTCTGGGTGGGGTGTCTCCACCCTGTTCTTTTTGCCTTTTATTTATTTCTTCTTTTTTTTTGTGCAAAAAATATTTTTTATTGTAAAATTAATGTTATGTTTCTATCTAATATTAATCTTGAATAAGACTTGTTGCCATGAATTGAAATACTCTTATGTTTTGAGCAGTAGAAAATCTTTGTGAATTATACTTCATTCACGCTAAAAAGAAAAAATATTAAGTTTCATGTATTTTCGGTTGGCTGTGTTTTTGAGGTTAGCATCAGTAACTCAACCAGGCAGAAGTTTAAACTAACCCTTCAATGTCTGTTTTTGAGGGTAGTATTGGTAACTAAACCAGGTTATGGTTGGGAGAGGTTTAAACTAACCCTTCAAGGTCTGTTTTTGAGGGTAGTATTGGTAACTAAACCAGGTTATGGTAGGGAGAGGTTTAAACCAACCCTTCAAGGTCTGGTTTTGAGGGTAGTATCGGTAACTAAACCAGGCAGGAGTTTAAACCCTTCAAGGTCTGTTTTTGAGGGTAGTATCGGTAACTAAACCAGATTATGGTAGGGAGAGGTCTGTGAATATTGCCGTCTGTCATGCCGGAGAACAAACCATTTCTGCTAATGTTGAAGATGACTGCCATTTATTAAAAAACAATATCTATCTTGTTATTTTGCATCTTTGCCATGTAACCTATGAAATAAATACACTGTATCCTATGTGTCTTGGGGGTCTTCTTTGGAAACAAACACAATTCAGTCCCCGGCTTCTTGTCCCTGGTCAAAAGGCTGCCGTTTAGGAAGCAACCCCAGAATGAGAGAATTTGTGATTCTCTCCCGATGTGACATGATCAGAGCCTTTTCATTTGAATCAGAGGACAGTAATGCTACATGGGATGTTCCCAATGCAGTGGTTATGAATGGAGTATGTTATTGAGTTGTATCCCCTTTTGCCCTCAGAACAGCCTCAATTCGTCAGTGCGGGGACTCTACAAGGTCTCTAAAGCGTTCCACAGGGATGCTGGCCCATGTTGACTCCAATGCTTCCCACAGTTGTCAAGTTGGCTGGATGTCCTTTGGGTGGTGGACCATTCTTTATACACACAGGAAACTGTTAAGAATGAAAAACCTCTACCATAACCCCGTTCAATGACACGTAAATATTTTTTTGCCCATTCACCCTCTGAATGCCCACATACACAATCCATGTCTCAAGGCTTAAAAATCCTTCTTTAACCTGTGTCCTCCCCTTCACCACATTTATTTCAATCAAATTTATTCATAAAGCCCTTCTTACATCAGCTGATATCTCAAAGTGCTGTACAGAAACCCAGCCTAAAAAAATGGAAGGAACCTAGGAAGAAACCTAGAGAGGAACCACGCTATGAGGGGTGGCCAGTCCTCTTCTGGCTGGGCCGGGTGGAGATTATAACAGAACATGGCCAAGATGTTCAAATGTTAATAGATGACCAGCAGGGTCAAATAATAATAATCACAGTAGTTGTTGAGGTTGCAGCAAGTCAGCACCTCAGGATTAAATGTCAGTTGGCTTTTCATAGCCGATCCTTCAGAGTATCTCTACCGCTCCTGCTGTCTCTAGAGAGTTGAAAAAAGCAGGTCTGGGACAGGTAGTATGTCCTTTGAACAGGTCAGGGGTCCATAGCCGCAGGCAGAATAGTTGAAACTGGAGCAGCAGCACGACCAGGTGGACTGGGGACAGCAAGGAGCCATCAGGCCAGGTAGTCCTGAGGCTTGGTCATAGGGCTCAGGTCCTCCGAGAGAGAGAAAGAGAGAATTAGAGAGAGCACACTTATGCACACATATTTAATCCAGGAGGCTACACTCCTCACCCATATTTAATCCAGGAGGCTACACTCCTCACCCAGATTTAATCCAGGAGGCTAGACTCCTCACCCAGATTTAATCCAGGAGACTACACTCCTCACCCAGATTTAATCCAGGAGACTACACTCCTCACCCAGATTTAATCCAGGAGGCTACACTCCTCGCCCATATTTAATCCAGGAGACTACACTCCTCACCCAGATTTAATCCAGGAGACTACACTCCTCACCCAGATTTAATCCAGGAGACTACACTCCTCACCCAGATTTAATCCAGGAGACTACACTCCTCACCCAGATTTAATCCAGGAGACTACACTCCTCACCCATATTTAATCCAGGAGACTACACTCCTCACCCAGATTTAATCCAGGAGACTACACTCCTCACCCAGATTTAATCCAGGAGACTACACTCCTCACCCATATTTAATCCAGGAGACTACACTCCTCACCCATATTTAATCCAGGAGACTACACTCCTCACCCAGATTTAATCCAGGAGACTACACTCCTCACCCAGATTTAATCCAGGAGACTACACTCCTCACCCAGATTTAATCCAGGAGACTACACTCCTCACCCAGATTTAATCCAGGAGACTACACTCCTCGCCCAGATTTAATCCAGGTAAATTATAACTTCAAAACAAAAGTTTTCTAAAATAAACCCTGAGATAGTATTCAGTCATCAGATGTAGAAGGCCATGCACATTACACCAAATTCTCTTTACCATAAAACTGGTAAAATTGCTTTTCAAAAATACTAGTCATGTTAGACAATGCTTGAATTGGCCTTCCAATATTGTTTTTCTCAGACCATGTTACAATTATATTTCAATACTGCAGCTTCCATGGACCCACAGCAAAGTTGATACTTCAGTGATCTTTTAAAACCATGACCAGAGACAACATAGCAGCAACACAACATGACAAAAACATAGCAGCAACACAACATGACAACATGGTAGCAACACAACATAACAACAACATGGTAGCACCACACCATGACAACAACATGGTAGCAACACAACATGACAACATGGTAGCACCACAACATGACAACAACATGGTAGCAACACAACATGACAACAACATGGTAGCAACACAACATGACAACAACATGGTAGCAACACAACATGACAACAACATGGTAGCACCACAACATGACAACAACATGGTAGCAACACAACATGACAACATGGTAGCACCACAACATGACAACAACATGGTAGCACCACAACATGACAACAACATGGTAGCAACACAACATGACAACAACATGGTAGCAACACAACATGATAGCAATACAACATGACAACAACATGGTAGCACCACAACATGACAACAACATGGTAGCAACACAACATGATAGCAATACAACATGACAACAACATGGTAGCAACACAACATAACAACAACATGGTAGCAACACAACATGACAACAACATGGTAGCAATACAAGAGATGGATGCCTATGGTATTGGTTGTAGTGAAAGGCACATGTTTTGTGACAGGCTGCAGTGGAGACTGTAGGTGATGTTGTGGTCTCTGATCCTACTCCCCACGTGATTTTTTAATTGTAATATCTTTCCTGTTCAAATAAAATACAATTTTGAGCAATGAGAATATGTCTACTTGTTCATTGTATAAGGTTGTTACAGCTGTTTGTATTTTGATCATGTAATAGTGTAATGTAACTGAACTGAAAACTATCTGGGGTGGATGGGTAAAATGAATGTGAATTTGCATCGTGCCACTTCTGGTGAGACACTGTCAAGACACCGGCAGTGTCTCCTCAGTTATGGCAGAAGAAATCAGCCCGAGTCGATGTCTCCTCAGTTATGGCAGAAGAAATCAGCCCGAGTCGATGTCCCCTCAGTTATGGCAGAAGAAATCAGACCGAGTCGATGTCTCCTCAGTTATGGCAGAAGAAATCAGACCGAGTCGGTGTCTCCTCAGTTATGGCAGAAGAAATCAGACCGAGTCGATGTCTCCTCAGTTATGGCAGAAGAAATCAGCCCGAGTCGATGTCCCCTCAGTTATGGCAGAAGAAATCAGCCCGAGTCGATGTCTCCTCAGTATTGGCAGAAGAAATCAGCCCAAGTCGATGTCTCCTCAGTTATGGCAGAAGAAATCAGCCCGAGTCGATGTCTCCTCAGTTATGGCAGAAGAAATCAGCCCGAGTCGATGTCTCCTCAGTTATGGCAGAAGAAATCAGCCCGAGTCGATGTCTCCTCAGTTATGGCAGAAGAAATCAGCCCGAGTCGATGTCTCCTCAGTTATGGCAGAAGAAATCAGCCCGAGTCGATGTCTCCTCAGTTATGGCAGAAGAAATCAGCCCGAGTCGATGTCTCCTCAGTTATGGCAGAAGAAATCAGCCCGAGTCGGTGTCTCCTCAGTTATGGCAGAAGAAATCAGCCCGAGTCGGTGTCTCCTCAGTTATGGCAGAAGAAATCAGCCCGAGTCGATGTCTCCTCAGTTATGGCAGAAGAAATCAGACCGAGTCGATGTCTCCTCAGTTATGGCAGAAGAAATCAGCCCGAGTCGATGTCTCCTCAGTATTGGCAGAAGAAATCAGCCCAAGTCGATGTCTCCTCAGTTATGGCAGAAGAAATCAGCCCGAGTCGATGTCTCCTCAGTTATGGCAGAAGAAATCAGCCCGAGTCGATGTCTCCTCAGTTATGGCAGAAGAAATCAGCCCGAGTCGATGTCTCCTCAGTTATGGCAGAAGAAATCAGCCCGAGTCGATGTCTCCTCAGTTATGGCAGAAGAAATCAGCCCGAGTCGATGTCTCCTCAGTTATGGCAGAAGAAATCAGCCCGAGTCGGTGTCTCCTCAGTTATGGCAGAAGAAATCAGCCCGAGTCGGTGTCTCCTCAGTTATGGCAGAAGAAATCAGCCCGAGTCGATGTCTCCTCAGTTATGGCAGAAGAAATCAGCCCGAGTCGATGTCTCCTCAGTTATGGCAGAAGAAATCAGCCCGAGTCGATGTCTCCTCAGTATTGGCAGAAGAAATCAGCCCAAGTCGATGTCTCCTCAGTTATGGCAGAAGAAATCAGCCCGAGTCGATGTCTCCTCAGTTATGGCAGAAGAAATCAGCCCGAGTCGATGTCTCCTCAGTTATGGCAGAAGAAATCAGCCCGAGTCGATGTCTCCTCAGTTATGGCAGAAGAAATCAGCCCGAGTCGATGTCTCCTCAGTTATGGCAGAAGAAATCAGCCCGAGTCGATGTCTCCTCAGTTATGGCAGAAGAAATCAGCCCGAGTCGGTGTCTCCTCAGTTATGGCAGAAGAAATCAGCCCGAGTCGGTGTCTCCTCAGTTATGGCAGAAGAAATCAGCCCGAGTCGATGTCTCCTCAGTTATGGCAGAAGAAATCAGCCCGAGTCGATGTCTCCTCAGTTATGGCAGAAGAAATCAGCCCGAGTCGATGTCTCCTCAGTTATGGCAGAAGAAATCAGCCCGAGTCGGTGTCTCCTCAGTTATGGCAGAAGAAATCAGCCCGAGTCGATTCTGGACAGTCGTTCAATATTACGTACGATTGGGCCAAGTCCTCATTGCTCGCTGGCATTTGGCCTAACCCACATTTAATGCAAATGTCACTTAAACTTTAACAAAGTAGGAATCAATGTTTTTTAGGGGGTTTTTAATAGGGGAGGATCAGCTTAATATTTCAGAAAGATTGTTGCTTCCATCAATATACAGTGCCTTGCGAAAGTATTCGGCCCCCTTGAACTTTGCGACCTTTTGCCACATTTCAGGCTTCAAACATAAAGATATAAAACTGTAGTTTTTTGTGAAGAATCAACAACAAGTGGGACACAATCATGAAGTGGAACGACATTTATTGGATATTTCAAACTTTTTTAACAAATCAAAAACTGAAAAATTGGGAGTGCAAAATTATTCAGCCCCTTTACTTTCAGTGCAGCAAACTCTCTCCAGAAGTTCAGTGAGGATCTCTGAATGATCCAATGTTGACCTAAATGACTAATGATGATAAATACAATCCACCTGTGTGTAATCAAGTCTCCGTATAAATGCACCTGCACTGTGATAGTCTCAGAGGTCCGTTAAAAGCGCAGAGAGCATCATGAAGAACAAGGAACACACCAGGCAGGTCCGAGATACTGTTGTGAAGAAGTTTAAAGCCGGATTTGGATACAAAAAGATTTCCCAAGCTTTAAACATCCCAAGGAGCACTGTGCAAGCGATAATATTGAAATGGAAGGAGTATCAGACCACTGCAAATCTACCAAGACCTGGCCGTCCCTCTAAACTTTCAGCTCATACAAGGAGAAGACTGATCAGAGATGCAGCCAAGAGGCCCATGATCACTCAGAGATCTACAGCTGAGGTGGGAGACTCTGTCCATAGGACAACAATCAGTCGTATATTGCACAAATCTGGCCTTTATGGAAGAGTGGCAAGAAGAAAGCCATTTCTTAAAGATATCCATAAAAAGTGTTGTTTAAAGTTTGCCACAAGCCACCTGGGAGACACACCAAACATGTGGAAGAAGGTGCTCTGGTCAGATGAAACCAAAATTGAACTTTTTGGCAACAATGCAAAACGTTATGTTTGGCGTAAAAGCAACACATCTCATCACCCTGAACACAACATCCCCACTGTCAAACATGGTGGTGGCAGCATCATGGTTTGGGCCTGCTTTTCTTCAGCAGGGACAGGGAAGATGGTTAAAATTGATGGGAAGATGGATGGAGCTGTTACGTTCCCCAGTGTATGTGTTGTAGTTTGTGTATTTGCATGTGTTTTATTTCAGGAAATGGCTTCCTGAAATCCCTCAAGCAGCTGATTGGTCGACTCCAGGGCTAATTGGAGAGTTGACCCCGCCCCCTCGTCTAGACACAGCTGTCTCCAGTTACATTCATTCTGAAGCTATATAAAAGCCAGTGTTCTGTTTAGGAGAGAGAGATTTTGTAGGTAGGGATTGCTGAGAGAGATTTTTGCTGGGAGTTCGTTGTTGGTATGGTTTGTGAGTTTGTTGCTCAGATAGAGCTTATTTGATGTACTTTGTTTCTTAGTTTGTTTGTGAAATTGTTTAATATTCTGTTTAATTTGTTCCCAGGGGGAAAGGGGAAGGCACCTTGGGAGTGCTTAGGCAAGAGGCCCGCGGGCATACATATACCCGTAGTATATTCACTGTCTAGGCACACTAGGTAAGACCTGGGCGGACCACCCCCTGAATTTTGGTTAGGGCACCAGGTGGTGCTAAATTAGGTAAAAGTGGTTAGGCAGGTAAGATAGGAGAGGGGGCTTTGAGATTTACTTTCTTTGCTTTGGTTCCGTCCAGCCCCTTTTCCCCATATTACCGTGTAAAGGAATAAAGTCCTTGTAAACGGTACCACATTCTGCCTGTTGTCATCCTTACTCGCACCTACAGTCCATACCTTTTTCACTTCACGGAGAGTTTAGTTGTAGCAGGGTGTTGCGTTCCCTCTTCATAGAGGCGTGCGTAACAGGAGCCAAATACAGGACCATTCTGGAAGAAACCCTGATGGAGTCTGCAAAAGACCTGAGACTGGGACGGAGATTTGTCTTCCAACAAGACAATGATCCAAAACATAAAGCAAAATCTACAATGGAATGGTTCAAAAATAAACATATCCAGGTGTTAGAATGGCCAAGTCAAAGTCCAGACCTGAATCCAATCGAGAATCTGTGGAAAGAACTGAAAACTGCTGTTCACAAATGCTCTCCATCCAACCTCACTTAACTCGAGCTGTTTTGCAAGGAGGAATGGGAAAAAATGTCAGTCTCTCGATGTGCAAAACTGATAGAGACATAACCCCAAGCGACTTACAGCTGTAATCGCAGCAAAAGGTGGCGCTACAAAGTATTAACTTAAGGGGGCTGAATAATTTTGCACGCCCAATGTTTCAGTTTTTGATTTGTTAAAAAAGTTTGAAATATCCAATAAATGTCGTTCCACTTCATGATTGTGTCCCACTTGTTGTTGATTCTTCACAAAAAAATACAGTTTTATATCTTTATGTTTGAAGCCTGTGGCAAAAGGTCGCAAAGTTCAAGGGGGCCGAATACTTTCGCAAGGCACTGTATATACAAACGCATACCTATATACATACACATACCCACATATACATACCTTTTTTAGAATATACCTTTATAATTCCCTACCACCCTTCCCCCAATTGGAGTAAACTAATAAACGATAACACTTCGGCTTCTACCTTCAGTTTATACACATTTTACAGACACAATCTATTTTACAATAGTTATATTTGGTTTGTCTTTAGTCCTTCCTCTATTTCTGATGTCCATCCAGTTTGATTTATATTTGTAACTGTGCTATTTCACAACAGTTCTGAACCTATATACATTTTACAGATCGTATGTTTTGCATTGTTTATCTTGTTGTTAGTCCCTCCCTTCAGCTCCATTCAACCCCTCCCATCTATCTCTTAACACCATCCAGTCCCTTCAGCTCCATTCAACCCCTCCCATCTATCTCTTAACACCATCCAGTCCCTTCAGCTCCATTCAACCCCTCCCATCTATCTCTTAACACCATCCAGTCCCTTCAGCTCCATTCAACCCCTCTCATCTATCTCTTAACACCATCCAGCCCCTTCAGCTCCATTCAACCCCTCTCATCTATCTCTTAACACCATCCAGCCCCTTCAGCTCCATTCAACCCCTTCCATCTATCTCTTAACACCATCCAGTCCCTTCAGCTCCATTCAACCCCTCCCATCTATCTCTTAACACCATGCAGTCCCTTCAGCTCCATTCAACCCCTCCCATCTATCTCTTAACACCATCCAGTCCCACCCTTCCACTCCATTCAACCCCTCCCATCTATCTCTTAACACCATCCAGTCCCTTCAGCTCCATTCAACCCCTCCCATCTATCTCTTAACACCATCCAGCCCCTTCAGCTCCATTCAACCCCTCCCATCTATCTCTTAACACCATCCAGTCCCTTCAGCTCCATTCAACCCCTCCCATCTATCTCTTAACACCATCCAGTCCCTTCAGCTCCATTCAACCCCTCTCATCTATCTCTTAACACCATCCAGCCCCTTCAGCTCCATTCAACCCCTCCCATCTATCTCTTAACACCATCCAGTCCCACCCTTCCACTCCATTCAACCCCTCCCATCTATCTCTTAACACCATCCATTTTGGATTTCCATTTGCCATATATTTTTCAACTGTGCTGTGATGATTCACAAAAGTACTGAACCTTTCTATGCTCATAGCTTCTACAGATTGTAAATTAAAGATACACATTTTTGCTAATATCATTATTATATTATTGATTGATTGACTATGGCTTTTCAAATCACCCAGTATTGCTATCTGTAGCGTTAGTTCTAGGCAAATGTTGCAATTCTTCAGCCATTCCTGGACCTCCGACCAAAAACGAGCTCCATATGGACAATACCAAAATAAATGATCTAATGACTCTGCCTCCTCACAGCAGAATCTGCAGAGCTGGGAAGATTGTATCCCCCATATATTTAACATTCTATTAGTTGCAAGAATTGTGTATAGTAATATAAATGGAAAAAGTTTAAGTTTTGAATCTGGCGTTGTTTTGTGTATCAATTCATAAACCATGTGCCATGGAATGGGTACATCAAAAATCTCTTCCCAACTGTTTTGCAATTTATATGGCACAGCTGTGAGTTTTTTGGTCCTTAAATGAAATTGTTTTTATTTATCACACTTTTCTTTAACCATTGATGTTCTTTAATACAGGGCCGACATACAAGTTCCTTACTTTTATCCCCTTTACTTGCCTCTTCCATTTCTGTGGTAACGCTGCAATTAGTTGGTTGTAATTTTGGCTAGAGCAGACATTTCCATATGTCTGTGTTAGCTGCATGTGTGACAACACTCCATCAGTCCTATTTATGATATCATTCACTCAAATTATATATATTTTTTAAATGTCTTCGAAAAATACACTTAAAAAAACATCTATTAGTATATTTGAGTTTAACCACAATATTTGTTGTATGTTTGTTCTGTCTTTTCAGGTGGATTAAACTGAAATTGCAACTAACTTTACAAGATGTGTTTAAAAAAATAATGATATTTTGGAGATTATTTCCATTTCAAATAACGAAAATTAGCAGTTGTAATCTGAATTAAGGGAAAAAGGCCATTCTTGAACATAGGATGAGACATTGACTGATGCCTTTAGTGAGAGGTCTAATGCTTTAATATTTAATCATTTCTGCCCTCTGAATTAATATTCATTATATAAATAGGCCCTTTTCATTTTGTCTGGCTTGCCGTTCCAAATCAAATTGAATATTTTATGTTCATATAATTTAAAAAGCAGGTCTCTAGGTGTAGGCAAAACCATAAGCAAATAGGTCAACTGTGATATGACTAAAGAGTTAATCAGGGTGATTTCTCCACAAATAGACAGGTATTTTCCTTTCCATGGTAGCAAGATCTTACCTATTTTTGCTAACCTTCTATAAACATTTATTGGACTGAGATCGTTTATTTATTTTGGGATTTGTAAACTGAGTATGTCCACATCTCCGTCAGATAATTTAATTGGTAAACTACACAGTAATGTAAAATTAGCATTTTTTAGTGATCCAATACGTAATATGGTACATTTATCATAAATTGGTTTTAATCCAGAGAGAATAGCAAAAGTATCTAGATCCTCTATGAGGCCGTGGAGAGACTCTAATTGTGGTTTTAAAAGAAAACATTAATCATCAGCGTACAATGACACCTTCATTTGTAAGCCACGGATTTCTAATCCCTTAATATTATTGTTGGATCTAATTTTAATAGCTAACATTTTAATGGCAATAATAAATAGATACGCCGATAGTGGACAACCTTGTTTTACTCTTCTAGACAGTTTAAAACTTCCTGAGATGTAGCCATTATTTACTATTTTACACCTAGGGTTACCATACATAACCTTAACCCATTTTATAAGAGATTCCCCAAAATTGAAATATTCTAGGCATTTATATATGAACTCCAGTCGTACTGTATCAAAAGCCTTTTCAAAGTCAGCTATGAAAACCCGTCCTGGTGTCCCCGATATTTCATAGTATTCTATTGTTTCCAGGACATGTCTTATATTATCTCCAATGTATCGTCCATGTAACAAACCTGTCTGATTGGAATTAATCATAT
This sequence comes from Oncorhynchus mykiss, assembly GCF_013265735.2. Classification (NCBI taxonomy): domain Eukaryota; kingdom Metazoa; phylum Chordata; class Actinopteri; order Salmoniformes; family Salmonidae; genus Oncorhynchus; species Oncorhynchus mykiss. The sequence goes on along the minus strand of NC_048570.1, from coordinate 331,583 downwards.
CTGACAATACTTTTTTAATTCTACGCTCCAAGCATTTTGCTAGGATTTTTGCATCACAACACTGAAGTGTAAGAGGACTGGATCTTTATATACAGTGGGGCAAAAAAGTATTTAGTCAGCCACCAATTGTGCAAGTTCTCCCGTTTAAAAATATGAGAGAGGCCTGTAATTTTCATCATAGGTACACTTCAACTATGACAGACAAAATGAGAAAAAAAATCCAGAAAATCACATTGTCGGATTTTTAATGAATTTATTTGCAAATTATGGTGGAAAATAAGTTTTGGTTACCTACAAATAAGCAAGATTTCTGGCTCTCACAGACCTGTAACTTCTGCTTTAAGAGGCTCCTCTGTCCTCCACTCGTTACCTGTATTAATGGCACCTGTTTGAACTTGTTATCAGTATAAAAGACACCTGTCCACAACCTCAAACAGTCACACTCCAAACTCCACTATGGCCAAGACCAAAGAGCTGTCAAAGGACACCAGAAACAAAATTGTAGACCTGCACCAGGCTGGGAAGCCTGAATCTGTAATAGGTAAGCAGCTTGGTTTGAAGAAATCAACTGTGGGAGCAATTATTAGGAAATGGAAGACATACAAGACATAATCTCGGTCGATCTGGGGCTCCACGCAAGATCTCACCCCGTGTGGTCAAAATGATCACAAGAACAGTGAGCAAAAATCCCAGAATCACACGAGGGGACCTAGTGAATGACCTGCAGAGAGCTTTGACCAAAGTAACAAAGCCTACCATCAGTAACACACTACGCCGCCAGGGACTCAAATCCTGCAGTGCCAGACGTGTCCCCCTGCTTAAGCCAGTACATGTCCAGGCCCGTCTGAAGTTTGCTAGAGAGCATTTGGATGATCCAGAAGAAGATTGGGAGAATGTCATAAGGTCAGATGAAACCAAAATATAACTTTTTGGTAAAAACTCAACTCGTCGTGTTTGGAGGACAAAGAATGCTGAGTTGCATCCAAAGAACACCATACCTACTGTGAAGCATGGGGGTGGAAACATCATGCTTTGGGGCTGTTTTTCTGCAAAGGGACTAGGACGACTGATCAGTGTAAAGGAAAGAATGAATGGGGCCATGTATTGTGAGATTTTGAGTGAAAATCTCCTTCCATCAGCAAGGGCATTGAAGATGAAACATGGCTGGGTCTTTCAGCATGACAATGATCCCAAACACACCGCCCGGGCAATGAAGGAGTGGCTTCGTAAGAAGCATTTCAAGGTCCTGGAGTGGCCTAGCCAGTCTCCAGATCTCAACCCCATAAAAAATCTTTGGAGGGAGTTGAAAGTCTGTGTTGCCCAGCAACAGCCCCAAAACATCACTGCTCTGGAGGAGATCTGCATGGAGGAATGGGCCAAAATACCAGCAACAGTGTGTGAAAACCTTGTGAAGACTTACAGAAAACGTTTGACCTCTGTCATTGCCAACAAAGGTTATATAACAAAGTATTGAGATAAACTTCTGTTATTGACCAAATGCTTATTTTCCACCATAATTTGCAAATAAATTCATTAAAAATCCTACAATGTGATATTCTGGATATTTTTGTTCTCATTTTGTCTGTCATAGTTGAAGTGTACCTATGATGAAAATTACAGGCCTCTCATCTTTTTAAGTGGGAGAACTTGCACAATTGGCGGCTGACTAAATACTTTTTTGCCCCACTGTATACCACTTGGGTCCTGTTACAGTAATAATGTTATCAGACCGTGTTGCGTGTCTGATAATCTACTGTTTATATAGGAGAGGTCCTCTGAGCATATCAAAAAAAGGTATGCCATCCATCCCTGGAGTTTTCCCAGACTTAAAGGCTTTAATTGCATCAAGAAGTTCCTCCTCTGTAATTTGGCTTCACATGAGTCTTTCTGTACAGATGTTAATTTTACATTATTATTAGGAAAAATCCATACAATTATCTTTGGTTAGTGGAGATGGAGGAGACTGAAACGAAAACATATTCTTAAAGTACTTTACTTCCTCTTTCAAAATATAATTTGTAACAAGTTTCAATAAAAAAAATTGGTAGCATTTCTATATTGAAGATTGAAAAAGAATTTGGTGCATTTTTCCAAATATTCCATCCAGTTGGCTTTATTTTTATAATATATTACACTGGATCTTTCTTGAATAAGTTCCTCCATTTCTTTTTGTTTTTCCTCTAACTTACTCTGAGCCTCTATGGTACAGTTTTTAATGCTGTCTAACTGTACTGTTAGTCCTTCAATTTCCTTTGTCAATATGGACTATTTTGATCTAAATGGCTTTTGTTTTATAGATGAGTACTGAATTGCACGTTCTCCAAAGGCACATTTAAAAGTGTCCCATACAATAACGGAATCTGCTGTACCTATGTTATGTCTGAAAAAGTCTGTTATAAATTATTCTGTCCTAGTTCTAAACAATTTATCATCTAGTAGGCTTTGATTCAATTTCCAATATCCTCGCCCACGTGGAAATTCTGTAAGAGTAATATATATGTAAATTATGTGATGATCCGACCGCATTCTGTCCCCTATCAACACTTTTTAAACTTTTGGTGCCAGAGAGAATGGTATAAGAAAGTAGTCAAGATGACTAGCTTGATTAAGCCTCCGCCATGTATGTCTCACTAGATCAGGGTATTTAAGTCTCCATATATCCTCTAATTCCAATATATCCATGACATTCATGATTTCCTTAGGTGCCTGAGGGTGATAGTTTGTAGTGTGATTTCCTTTCAGGTCCATAGAGGTATTTAAAACCGTATTAAAATCTCCCACCATAATAATAGAGTCTAGTGCTGCTTGTAGAGTTGATAGATTCTTATATATATTTTTAAAAGAAGCTTGGATCATCATTATTTGGACCGTATAGGTTAATAAACTCTATCTGTTGATTGTCCAATAGCATATTTAAAATAATCCGTCTGCCTTAATGATCTGTTTGGACAATTTGCACATTTCGATCAAAATTACTTTTAATTAATACCATCACATCAATGTTAATGCTTAGACAATCAATGTCATATATCATCAATGAATACAGACAACAACACCTTTCTTCTGTTACGTAGAGCACTTTTCTTTTGCCGAAATTCCATGACCCGGAAGTTAATTTTTTATGTTGCTGACGAAACGCTGGTGGAGATGCGGAAGTAGACGGTTGTAACAATTAGCCACCTTGCTAGCTAATTATTTACTTAACTGAAGATTTACTTGATAAAGACAACGATAAATAGGTCCTGAATTGAATGATATATCCTTTGATACTTATTTGTTGGTGAAACCTACATATTTCCTCGCTCAACCAGGAGGGAATTTGAAAACAATCGAACGTAAGTTAGTTTTGCTAAGCTACTAGCTAGTGTTATAACTGCTGGCACATCAATATTGACCCTGCAATTCATGTTTTTCATTATGGATTATGGTGAAACATGTCCATCTAGCATACATCAAATGTCCGGGTAACTTCACATCGGTCATGGCTGGCTAGCTAGCCTCCCAAACATATTATATGGATTGAGAAGTTGGCTAGCTACAGATTCATCATGCTCAGACGTTTTCTTTTGGCTAGATAGTCCAACATTCTGGGGAAAAAACACAAATGTTTATGCACAAAATACTTAATATACATAAGAAAACTTAATTGTGGAAACTTCATAACAATGTGTGTTATCAGGGAGAGGCTTTTTGGCCGCGCCTGTTATCCGTAGGTCGCACAGGTAGAGTTTAGTCTCTACTTTTATCAAATGTAAGAAACAACATTTCGCTGCTTAAGACCGATTTGAGCCGGTCGGTCACATATTTTAATGATTGTCCATATAAGGCTGAAACATATATTTAGATATCTGAAAGTTTTTTTTCTGCATAGAAATGTCTTGGATGGCCTCCTAAGTGTTTTTTTTCAGGCCACCTACGTCATATATATATATATATATATATATATATATATATATATATTACTTTTATGGATGGACCTAAAGTATGTAGAAAATATAGTGGACCTATGTACACTACCGTTCAAAAGTTTGGGGTCACTTAGAAATGTCCTTGTTTAAAAAAAAAAAATGATGTCCTTTAAAATAACATCAACTTGATCAGAAATACAGTGTAGACATTGTTTTCAATAAGATCAACTTTGATAACTAACAAACACCTAAATCAAAGCTAGACAGTCAGGTGAGAATATACAATAAAACAAATTATACATTCAGGAGTATTTTTGTCATGGCGTGGGGCCCCCATGCCATTATGATGTTTGAGTCACTTGGATGGTATTAGCCTTGGCAAAATGTGTAGAATTGAAGGGAATTTGCTATAGAACTGCACATTGTTCTCTCAGCCTCATAGCAAAATGTGTAGAATTGTTCTGCAGTGACGGGAGCTGTGGCTGGACTGCTCCCCCTCTGGAGATGTGCCTCAGGGCCCCTCCTCTGCACCATGTTCAGTTGGGGCTGCTGCTTTTTGTTGCATCCAACTAATATCACTCCACCGTATTCCAGACCATGCCTGACCAGTGTAGTGTACACTGTGACCAAATCTTCAGGCCATTTCTCAGTGAGGCCACTGCTTCACGTGCATCACCGCTGAGGTTAGAGTCTAGATGAAAACCAAGATACTTGGTCGTTGATACCACTGGTACTTTCTGTCCTCCCTGGATGAGTGGTGCAGGTTGTGGAGGGTCTCTTGAAAACATCTGGATTTCCAGACTTTTTTGGGGTGTTTTGTTAAATAGATCACAACATTTCCTTTACAACTTTGAAAATATATTGTGTGGTCATCCTCAATTCAAGTCAGTCGTCCATGAAATCAATTGTTTGTCGTTCTCTTAGCAACCTACTGCTTCAACCTGACTCTCCTTGAGTAGTCCAACACGATGTTGCTCTCAGAGGGCAATCCCTTTGCAATTCTATTATGAAGACTTTTTCTACAAGCCTAAAACGTTGATGGCAAGCAACTTAAATGTGGTGACAACCTTAAAAAAAAAAAAGAATTGCATAGCAGTCTTGTGTTGGTCAATAAAATGATGAGGAATAAGCTCTATATGTAGTGTGACTTAGTGACCTTTACCATTTCAATCAAACAACACTACCACTGCAAAACACAATACAGTGTGTGTTTGGGACTTTTAACATTGAAACTGCTGTAAACTATTGGTGTACTTGTTCACCAGGAAAGGTCTAACAGTAATTCGTCCAGACCTTTTTTTTTAAGGGAATATACGACACACAAAGGCTCCGTTTCCTGGTCACAGATTAAGCATTAAAGGTTGACCAACGGATTTGCTTTCATGGAGGACAGGCTTGAATTTGAGGATGACCACACAATTTATTTTCATAATGAACCAAATCTACTGGATAAGAGTGTAGTAGGAACAGTGGCATCTAGTGGACAAAACCTGCTACTGTATGGTAGATAATACAAGCGAACATCACCATTTTCACAGGGAAGCCACAGCTTCATACTACTTGTCAAACATAGAGAACTCCTACTCTATACTGATGGTTGGGGTGCGGGTGGTCCGTGGGTGGCTTTACAAGTTTTTTTTTTTTGGTAGGAAGAAGTTTGGGACTTTATTTATTGAATATCTGAATCCAATCAATTAAAATGGCCAATTTGAGACAAAATTACATTTAAACAAAATAATGTTTCAGGAATGCCAATCTAACTACTGAAATAATTTCAAAACAATCTGTGATGGTGTGTGCCATGGCTGAAATGACATGAAACAACTCCTGGGCTGCTGTTCTACTCTAATCAAGTAGAATGGAACAACTCTTAGGCTGCTGTTCTACTCTAATCAAGTAGGATGGAACAACTCTTAGGCTGCTGTTCTACTCTAAATATAATCAAGTAGGATGGAACAACTCTTAGGCTGCTGTCCTACTCTAAATATAATAAAGTAGGATGGAACAACTCTTAGGCTGCTGTTCTACTCTAAATATAATCAAGTAGGATGGAACAACTCTTAGGCTGCTGTTCTACTCTAAATATAATCAAGTAGTATGGAACAACTCTTAGGCTGCTGTTCTACTCTAAATATAATCAAGTAGGATGGAACAACTCTTAGGCTGCTGTTCTACTCTAATCAAGTAGGATGGAACAACTCTTAGGCTGCTGTTCTACTCTAAATATAATCAAGTAGGATGGAACAACTCTTAGGCTGCTGTTCTACTCTAATCAAGTAGGATGGAACAACTCTTAGGCTGCTGTTCTACTCTAAATATAATCAAGTAGGATGGAACAACTCTTAGGCTGCTGTTCTACTCTAATCAAGTAGGATGGAACAACTCTTAGGCTGCTGTTCTACTCTAAATATAATCAAGTAGGATGGAACAACTCTTAGGCTGCTGTTCTACTCTAATCAAGTAGAATGGAACAACTCTTAGGCTGCTGTTCTACTCTAAATATAATCAAGTAGGATGGAACAACTCTTAGGCTGCTGTCCTACTCTAAATATAATCAAGTAGCATGGAACAACTCTTAGGCTGCTGTTCTACTCTAAATATAATCAAGTAGGATGGAACAACTCTTAGGCTGCTGTGCTACTCTAATCAAGTAGAATGGAACAACTCTTAGGCTGCTGTTCTACTCTAAATATAATCAAGTAGGATGGAACAACTCTTAGGCTGCTGTCCTACTCTAAATATAATCAAGTAGGCTGGAACAACTCTTAGGCTGCTGTTCTACTCTAAATATAATCAAGTAGGATGGAACAACTCTTAGGCTGCTGTTCTACTCTAATCAAGTAGAATGGAACAACTCTTAGGCTGCTGTTCTACTCTAAATATAATCAAGTAGGATGGAACAACTCTTAGGCTGCTGTCCTACTCTAAATATAATCAAGTAGGCTGGAACAACTCTTAGGCTGCTGTTCTACTCTAAATATAATCAAGTAGTATGGAACAACTCTTAGGCTGCTGTTCTACTCTAAATATAATCAAGTAGGATGGAACAACTCTTAGGCTGCTGTTCTACTCTAAATATAATCAAGTAGGATGGAACAACTCTTAGGCTGCTGTTCTACTCTAATCAAGTAGGATGGAACAACTCTTAGGCTGCTGTTCTACTCTAAATATACAGCTGGTGACCTGTACTACAAGTAACTTCTCCCTCGCCCATCGAAATAAACATCACTTTCCTTTCCAAGTTTGAACTAACACCGTTCTGCTGTGGCTGCCAGCTAGCCAGCATACATTAGCTAGCTTTGAAGGGCTCATCAGAACGGAACTCAATCCATTCGCCTCCACGCGACTCGCAGCTGCGAGTCAGGTCAGCACTGAAAAATATCTGATGTGGGTGGATCTGTGATGTGGGTGGATCTGTGATGTGGGTGGATCTGTGATGTGGGTGGATCTGTGATGTGGGTGGATCTGTGATGTGGGTGGATCTGTAAAATATCAATTAGTGGGAAAAAACATCAGAATTTGTCTGCCTGTGTAAAAACATCCAAAGTGATTTGACAGTACCACATTTTAAAGTTTCATCAGTCAGTGAAGAACTAAGTCACTCCTGTGTAAACGGGTTAGGTTAACCCTACTAACCCTAACCCTAACCCCAGTGAAGAACTAAGTCTCTCCTGTGTAAACGGGTTAGGTTAACCCTACTAACCCTAACCCCAGTGAAGAACTAAGTCTCTCCTGTGTAAACGGGTTAGGTTAACCCTACTAACCCTAACCCCAGTGAAGAACTAAGTCTCTCCTGTGTAAACTGGTTAGGTTAACCCTACTAACCCTAACCCCAGTGAAGAACTAAGTCACTCCTGTGTAAACGGGTTAGGTTAACCCTACTAACCCTAACCCCAGTGAAGAACTAAGTCTCTCCTGTGTAAACGGGTTAGGTTAACCCTACTAACCCTAACCCCAGTGAAGAACTAAGTCTCTCCTGTGTAAACGGGTTAGGTTAACCCTACTAACCCTAACCCCAGTGAAGAACTAAGTCTCTCCTGTGTAAACTGGTTAGGTTAACCCTACTAACCCTAACCCCAGTGAAGAACTAAGTCTCTCCTGTGTAAACGGGTTAGGTTAACCCTACTAACCCTAACCCCAGTGAAGAACTAAGTCTCTCCTGTGTAAACGGGTTAGGTTAACCCTACTAACCCTAACCCCAGTGAAGAACTAAGTCTCTCCTGTGTAAACGCGGCCTTTGGGAGCGTTCATCTGATTAGACGTTGCTGACAGCAGATCTTACAACAACTGGATAGCTATTTTGAGTATCATTTGACCAAATCGCATGTTATAGCAATCTGTCAGTCTGACACAGTCAGTGACATGGCCCGCAACCATTGGTTGTTGCCTCGCCCTTAGCTGTGGAACGCGCCCCTCTGTGACAAGTGCTGATGTAAACCAGAGTTTAATCAATACTTTTGATTAATTGATTAAGTCCCTGTCAGGTGTGTAGGGGAGATGGATGGAGCCCCAGCGAGCCGTGCTGATGTTCAGCTGGTAAAAAATAGTGCACTATATATATATATATGTAGTGCACTATTTTTTATATATATATATATATATATGTGTGTGTGTGTGTGTGTGTGTGTGGGGTGCAATTTCTGAAGCGGACTAACAAAGGTTTGATTTCCTGTCATGTGTGTAGGAGGAAGGTCCTGATGGCAGACCACACTGATGTCAGCCTGCCCCCTGAGGACCGTGTCCGTGCCCTGACCAAGAAGGGCAGCTCTGTGGACGTGAACGAGGACGTTCCTCCCCGGAGGTACTTCAGGTCAGGCGTGGAGATGATCCGTATGGCCAACACCTACACCGAGGAGGGCAACGCAGAGCACGCCTTCGTACTCTACAACAAGTACATCACGTAAGTTACGTTGGTGAAACTAGGCTCCGTTACATTTCTAGGTTTTAGGGTGATGCCGCTGATGAAGGTGTTGCCAAGAAGACCGTCGTGTCACAAGACAGAGAACCCAAGATGGATGAAGTGTCAGTGTGTTGCCGGTTACTTAGCCAGGCATCTCTCCCCCCCCTGGGGACATGTGTTTATGGTAGTAGTGGGGACAATGTACCATATTGTCTGCAACCCAATAAACTATCATGTTGAGATGAGCTGTAGAGCTTAGATCCAGATAAAATGCCTTTAGTCTCAAATGAATGGGAAGTATGGGCCTCATCTGAAACACACAGCAGGTGTCCTGGGAAGTATGGGCCTCATCTGAAACACACAGCAGGTGTCCTGGGAAGTATGGGCCTCATCTGAAACACACAGCAGGTGTCCTGGGAAGTATGGGCCTCATCTGAAACACACAGCAGGTATCCTGGGAAGTATGGGCCTCATCTGAAATACACAGCAGGTGCCCTGGGAAGTATGGGCCTCATCTGAAACACACAGCAGGTGTCCTGGGAAGTATGGGCCTCATCTGAAACACACAGCAGGTGTCCTGGGAAGTATGGGCCTCATCTGAAATACACAGCAGGTGCCCTGGGAAGTATGGGCCTCATCTGAAACACACAGCAGGTGCCCTGGGAAGTATGGGCCTCATCTGAAACACACAGCAGGTGCCCTGGGAAGTATGGGCCTCATCTGAAATACATGCTATCACTGTTATAAGTCAGGAATATGAATCAATCAAATGTTTTTTTATAAAGCCCTGTTTACATCAGCAGATGTCACAAAGTGTTATACAGAAACCCCAAACAGCAAGCAATGCAGTTGTAGAAGCACGGTGGCTAGGAGAAACTCCCTAGAAAGGCAGGAACCAAGGAATAAACCTAGAGAGGAGCCAGGCTCTGTGGGGTGGCCAGTCCTCTGGCTCTGTCTTTGCCGGGTGGAAATTACAAGAGTATATAATGGCCATTAAGGCCAGATTGTTCTTCGTGATGTTCATAGATGACCAGCAGGGTCAAATAAAAATAATCACAGGAGAAATACTCCAGACAGGAGAGGAGAAATACTCCAGACATGAGAGGAGAAATACTCCAGACATGAGAGGAGAAATACTCCAGACATGAGAGGAGAAATACTCCAGACAGGACAGGAGAAATACACCAGATAGGACAGGAGAAATACACCAGACAGGACTAATACACCAGATAGGACAGGACTAATACTCCAGATAGGACAGGACTAATACTCCAGTCAGGACTAATACTCCAGATAGGACAGGACTAATACTCCAGACAGGACTAATGCTCCAGACAGGACTAATACACCAGACAGGACTAATACTCCAGATAGGACAGGACTAATACTCCAGACAGGACAGGAGAAATACTCCAGATAGGACAGGAGAAATGCTCCAGATAGGACTAATACACCAGATAGGACAGGGCTAATACTCCAGATAGGACAGGACTAATACTCCAGATAGGACAGGACTAATACTCCAGATAGGACAGGACTAATACTCCAGATAGGACAGGACTAATACTCCAGATAGGACAGGACTAATACTCCAGATAGGACAGGACTAATACTCCAGATAGGACAGGACTAATACTCCAGATAGGACAGGACTAATACTCCAGATAGGACAGGACTAATACTCCAGATAGGACAGGACTAATACTCCAGATAGGACAGGACTAATACTCCAGATAGGACAGGACTAATACTCCAGATAGGACAGGACTAATACTCCAGATAGGACAGGACTAATACTCCAGATAGGACAGGACTAATACACCAGATAGGACAGGACTAATACTCCAGACAGGACTAATACACCAGAAATGACAGGAGAAATACTCCAGACAGGACTAATACACCAGATAGGACAGGACTAATACTCCAGATAGGACAGGACTAATACTCCAGATAGGACAGGACTAATACTCCAGACAGGACTAATACACCAGATAGGACAGGACTAATACTCCAGATAGGACTAATACACCAGATAGGACAGGACTAATACTCCAGATAGGACAGGACTAATACTCCAGACAGGACTAATACACCAGATAGGACAGTACTAATACTCCAGATAGGACAGGACTAATACTCCAGATAGGACAGGAGAAATACACCAGATATGACAGGACTAATACTCCAGACAGGACTAATACACCAGATAGGACAGGACTAATACTCCAGATAGGACAGGACTAATACTCCAGACAGGACTACTACACCAGATAGGACAGGACTACTACACCAGATAGGACAGGACTACTACACCAGATAGGACAGGACTAATACTCCAGATAGGACATGACTAATACTCCAGATAGGACAGGACTAATACTCCAGATAGGACAGGACTAATACACCAGCCAGGACTAATACTCCAGACAGGACTAATACACCAGATAGGACAGGACTAATACTCCAGATAGGACAGGACTAATACTCCAGACAGGACTGGAGAAATACTCCAGACAGGACTAATACACCAGATAGGACAGGACTAATACACCAGATGGACAGGAGAAAATACTCCAGACAAGACTAATACTCCAGATAGGACAGGACCAATACTCCAGATAGGACAGGACTATTACTCCAGATAGGACAGGACTACTACACCAGATAGGACAGGACTAATACACCAGATAGGACAGGACTAATATACCAGATAGGACAGGAGAAGTACTCCAGATAGGACATGACTAATACTCCAGATAGGACAGGAGAAATACACCTGACAGGACTAATACACCAGATAGGACAGGACTAATATACCAGATAGGACAGGAGAAGTACTCCAGATAGGACATGACTAATACACCAGATAGGACAGGACTAATACTCCAGATAGGACAGGACTAATACTCCAGATAGGACAGGACTAATACACCAGATAGGACAGGAGAAATACACCTGACAGGACTAATACACCAGATAGGACATGAGAAATGCACCACACACGACTAATACACCAGATAGGACAGGAAAAATACACCAGACAGGACTAATACACCAGACAGGACATGAGAAATACTCCAGACAGGACTAATACACCAGACAGGACAGGATAAATACTCCAGACAGGACTAATACACCAGATAGGACAGGACTAATACACCAGATAGGACAGGACTAATACTCCAGATAGGACAGGAGAAATACTCCAGATAGGACAGGAGGAATACTCCAGACAGGACTAATACACCAGATAGGACAGGAGAAAAACTCCAGATAGGACAGGACTAATACACCAGATAGGACAGGACTAATACACCAGATAGGACAGGACTAATACACCAGATAGGACAGGAGAAAATACTCCAGACAAAACTAATACTCCAGACAGGACAGGACTAATACTCCAGATAGGACAGGACTAATACTCCAGATAGGACAGGACTAATACACCAGATAGGACAGGACTAATACACCAGATAGGACAGGACTAATACACCAGATAGGACAGGACTAATATACCAGATAGGACAGGACTAATACTCCAGATAGGACAGGAGAAATACTCCAGTCAGGACAGGAGAAATACTCCAGACAGGACAGGAGAAATACTCCAGACAGGACAGGAGAAATACACCAGATAGGACAGGACTAATACTCCAGATAGGACAGGACTAATACTCCAGATAGGACAGGACTAATACTCCAGATTGGACAGGACTAATACTCCAGATAGGACAGGTCTAATACACCAGATAGGACAGGACTAATACTCCAGATAGGACAGGACTAATACACCAGATAGGACAGGACTAATACACCAGATAGGACAGGACTAATACCCCAGTTAGGACAGGACTAATACACCAGTTAGGACAGGAAAAATACTCCAGACAGGACTAATACACCAGATAGGACAGGACTAATACCCCAGTTAGGACAGGAAAAATACTCCAGACAGGACTAATACACCAGATCGGACAGGACTAATACCCCAGTTAGGACAGGAAAAATACTCCAGACAGGACTAATACACCAGATAGGACATGACTAATACACCAGATAGGACAGGACTAATACACCAGATAGGACAGGACTAATACGCCAGTTAGGACAGGAAAAATACTCCAGATAGGACAGGACTAATACACCAGATAGGACAGGACTAATACTCCAGATAGGACAGGACTAATACACCAGATAGGACAGGACTAATACACCAGTTAGGACAGGAAAAATACTCCAGACAGGACTAATACACCATACATACTGACCCAAGGCCCCCGGCACAGACTATTGCAGCATAGATACTGGAGACTGAGACAGGTGTGGGTCGGGGGACACTGTGGCCTTGTTCGGTGATACCCCCGGACAGGGCCAACCAAGCAGGATATAACCCCACCCACTTTGCCAAAGCACAGCCCCCACACCACTAGAAGGGATATCAGCAGACCACCAACCTTCTCCCCTGAGACAAGGCTGAGTATAGCCCACAAAGATCTCCTGCAAAACCGGACAGGAAGATCACGTCAGTGACTCAACCCACTCACGTGACACCCCTCCTAGGGACGGCATGGAAGAGCACCAGTAAGCAAGACTACTACAGCCTCCAGCTGTTTGCTTAGACATTCTAGGGACAGTAAGCAGGCCTGCTTTTTGTGACCGTAGTGTTTGTGTGTACGACAGGACCAAATTGTAAAGATAGGTAGGAGCAAGTCCATGTAATGCTTAGCGGTAAAACCTTGAAATCAGCCCTTGCCTTAACAGGAAGACAGTGTAGGGAGACTAATATGATCACATTTTTGGTTCTAGTAGAGATTCTAGCAGCCGTATTTAGCACTAACTGAAGTTTATTTAGTGCTTTATCCGGGTAGCCGGAAAGTAGAGCATTGCAGTAGTCTAATCTAGAAGTGACAAAAGCATGGATTAGTTTTTCTGCATCATTTTTAGACAAAAAGTTTCAGATTTTTGCGATGTCATGAAGATGTGTTTCTGTTTATCATCATGCTTCTATTCAGGCTCTTCATTGAGAAGCTTCCTAAACATAGAGATTACAAAACAGCCAACATTCCAGAGAAGAAGGACACCTTGAAGGTACCATTCCAGATTCTAACTGTTTCACGCTCCAGTCCTCCAGTCCCCCAGCAGCCCAACCCTGGTCCTCCAGTCCCCCAGCAGCCCAACCCTGGTCCTCCAGTCCCCCAGCAGCCCAACCCTGGTCCTCCAGTCCCCCAGCAGCCCAACCCTGGTCCTCCAGTCCCCCAGCAGCCCAACCCTGGTCCTCCAGTCCCCCAGCAGCCCAACCCTGGTCCTCCAGTCCCCCAGCAGCCCAACCCTGGTCCTCCAGTCCCCCAGCAGCCCAACCCTGGTCCTCCAGTCCCCCAGCAGCCCAACCCTGATCCTCCAGTCCCCCAGCAGCCCAACCCTGGTCCTCCAGTCCCCCAGCAGCCCAACCCTGGTCCTCCAGCAGCCCAAACCTGGTCCTCCAGCAGCCCAAACCTGGTCAACCAGTTCCCCCAACCCTGGTGTTCCAGTCCTCCAGTCCTCCAGCAGCCCAAACCTGGTCCTCCAGCAGCCCAAACCTGGTCCTCCAGCAGCCCAAACCTGGTCCTCCAGCAGCCCAAACCTGGTCCTCCAGCAGCCCAAACCTGGTCCTCCAGCAGCCCAAACCTGGTGATCCGGTCCTCCAGCAGCCCAACCCTGGTCATCCAGTTCCCCCAACCCTGGTCCTCCAGCAGCCCAAACCTGGTCCTCCAGCAGCCCAAACCTGGTCCTCCAGCAGCCCAAACCTGGTCCTCCAGCAGCCCAAACCTGGTCCTCCAGCAGCCCAAACCTGGTGATCCGGTCCTCCAGCAGCCCAACCCTGGTCATCCAGTTCCCCCAACCCTGGTCCTCCAGGACCCCCCAGACAGCCCGACCCTGATCCGCTGGAGGACCAGGGTTGGTTCTGGAGGACCAGTGTTGGGGGGGTACTGGAGGACCAGGGTTGTGAAACAACAGGGTTCTTGGACCTCTACGGTTCTCTTGTGATGTGACATGCTGTCATCTGTCCCAACAGAGGCTGAAGGAGGTGGCCTTCCCTCAAGCAGAGGTGCTGAAGAAGGCTCTTCTCAAGATATATGAGCAGGAGCATGCACAGTATCTCATCAAAAAGGTAACAAGACTTCTGCCCACCTCTGTAGCCCTTCCTGCCCATTTTCCAACTTTATACCCTCAGTAGAGCCCTCTGCCCACCGGATCTGGTTGATTTGCTAATGTGTGTGTGTGTCACTACTGTGTTTGTAGAAAGCGGAGGAGGTAACCTTGGCGCAGCAGCAGTCGAAGCAGCAGGCGCTAGAAGCAGAGCGGGAGCGTGTGGTGGAACTGCAGCGGCGCCAACGGGAACAAGAGCAGTTCAGCGCCTTCGAGGAGATGATCAGGTACGTCTCTGCCAACAGAAACATCTGCATTTAATCGCTTTTTCATTTGCATTTAAGAAATGTAATTTGAATGTAATTTTTTTTTGTAATTTGAATTGGACAAATGAGTGAATCATTGAATTCATAAATTGAACTTATATGCTATTTCATGATTTGAAACTGGATTGAATGAATATAGCATTTTTTTTAACCAGTGCAGTCAAAAATGTGATTTTCCTGTTTTATATATACTTACACACTATGATGTTGGAATAGTACTGTGAAGAGCAGTTTGAAAAGGTCAATGTAAATTTCCGCCTGTTTTGGTGGGATGGAGTTTTGGCGTGCCTGGGGACAGTTCTCCCCTCCCCACTCAGACCACTCACAGACAGTCAGTTCTCCCCTCCCCACTCAGACCACTCACAGACAGTCTGTTTTCCCCTCCCACTCAGACCACTCACAGACAGTCTGTTCTCCCCTCCCCACTCAGACCACTCACAGACAGTCTGTTTTCCCCTCCCACTCAGACCACTCACAGACAGTCAGTTCTCCCCTCCCCACTCAGACCACTCACAGACAGTCTGTTCTCCCCTCCCCACTCAGACCACTCACAGACAGTCTGTTCTCCCCTCCCCACTCAGACCACTCACAGACAGACGTAACTTGAGAAATTGCTCTTTGCTAAGTAGCTGTTTTTGTTTGTTTTCAATTGGTCAAAAATCACACTAAAGTACAGTAACTTACCCAGAAAGGATTTCATATGAAGTCCAAAATGGACCTTTTTTAATATTGATCAATATTGACACTAAATGTGACTCCATAATCAGACGGCAGGAGCTGGAGAAGGAGAGGCAGCGTATCCTTCAGGAGTTTCATGCTCCTGGGACCCCTCCCCCCGATGCACCCCTCCTCCCAGGGATCCAGGGCCCCCCTCTGCCCCTGGCCGTGTCCCCCACCCCCCCTCAGAGCCCGGGGGACAGCACCGGCCAGGTCAGACCGCTCCCCACCTTCGACCGGACGCTCAAACCTGTGAGCCCTAGTGGGAACAGCAGTGAGTAAACACACACTGAGTGTACAAAACATTAGGAACACCTGCTTTTTCCGTGACAGACTGATCTGGTGATTCCAGGTATAAATCTATGATCCCTTATTGAGGAGACAGGTTAAATCCACTCCAATCAGTGTAGATGAAGGGGAGGAGACAGGTTAAATCCACTCCAATCAGTGTAGATGAAGGGCAGGAGACAGGTTAAATCCACTCCAATCAGTGTAGATGAAGGGGAGGAGACAGGTTAAATCCATTCCAATCAGTGTAGATGAAGGGGAGGAGACAGGTTAAATCCACTCCAATCAGTGTAGATGAAGGGGAGGAGAGGTTAAATCCACTCCAATCAGTGTAGATGAAGGGGAGGAGACAAGTTAAATCCACTCCAATCAGTGTAGATGAAGGGGAGGAGACAGGTTAAATCCACTCCAATCAGTGTAGATGAAGGGGAGGAGACAGGGAGGAGACAGGTTAAATCCACTCCAATCAGTGTAGATGAAGGGGAGGAGACAGGTTAAATCCACTCCAATCAGTGTAGATGAAGGGGAGGCGACAGGTTAAATCCACTCCAATCAGTGTAGATGAAGGGGAGGCGACAGGTTAAATCCACTCCAATCAGTGTAGATGAAGGGGAGGAGAGGTTAAATCCACTCCAATCAGTGTAGATGAAGGGGAGGAGACAAGTTAAATCCACTCCAATCAGTGTAGATGAAGGGGAGGAGACAGGTTAAATCCACTCCAATCAGTGTAGATGAAGGGCAGGAGACAGGTTAAATCCACTCCAATCAGTGTAGATGAAGGGGAGGAGACAGGTTAAATCCACTCCAATCAGTGTAGATGAAGGGCAGGAGACAGGTTAAATCCACTCCAATCAGTGTAGATGAAGGGGAGGAGACAGGTTAAATCCACTCCAATCAGTGTAGATGAAGGGGAGGAGACAGGTTAAATCCACTCCAATCAGTGTAGATGAAGGGGAGGAGACAGGTTAAATCCACTGCAATCAGTGTAGATGAAGGGGAGGAGACAGGTTTAAGAAGGATTTTTCAGCCTTGAGACAATTGAGACATGGATTGTGAATGTGTGTCATTCAGAGGGTGAATGGACAAGACAAAATATTTAAGTGCCTTTGAACGGGGTATGGTAGTAGGTGCCAGGAGCACCGGTTTGAGTCAAGAACTGCAAAGCTGCAGCGTTTTTCACGCTCAACAGTTTCCTGTGTGTATCAAGAATGGTCCACCACCCAAAGGACATCCAGCCAACTTGACACAACTGTGGGAAGCATTGGAGTCAACATGGGCCAGCATCCCTGTGGAACGCTTTAGTGACCTTGTAGAGTCCCATACCCCGACGAATTGAGGCTGTTCTGAGGGCAAAAGGGGGTGCAACTTAATATTAGGAAGGTGTTCCTGATGTTTTGTACACTCAGTGTTCATGGAAAAGGCTAATCAAATTATTCTACTCTGATCTACTTTTCTCTGGATGTTTCATCTGGCTCCACCACATAGAATAGAAGAGATGTTTCATCTGGCTCCACCACATAGAATAGAAGAGATGTTTCATCTGGCTCCACCACATAGAATAGAAGAGATGTTTCATCTGGCTCCACCACATAGAATTGAAGGGATGAAATACAACACAAGATTCACATTTCAATGACAGAGGATAACACACGAATTAAAACAGTTATTTCTGAAGTGGTCCTGAAAACCTGATGGTTCATGATGGGGTATTGTCCCTCCTCTGTCCAGACACCATGGATGGGATGGTGGATGGCATCCGGCAGCTGGCAGTGCCCTCAGAGCTCTGCAGCAGCTTCCTCAGGCTAGCTGAGTCCAACACCAGCCGAGCTGTGGAGACCTGTGGCATCCTCTGTGGCAAACTGGTAAGACCTAACTTTTATACAGCAACAGCTGTACTATAATCATAGTTATTCTACAGCAAAACGTATTGATGTGGGTGCATGTAGGGCTGGTACGGTGACCGTATTATGAGTCATGATGGCAGTCAAATTCCATGTCTGATTCTGTCTCTCTGTGTCTGACTCTCTGTGTCTGACTCTCTCTGTGTCTGACTCTCTCTGTGTCTGACTCTCTCTGTGTCTCTGACTCTCTCTGTGTCTCTGACTCTCTCTGTGTGTCTGACTCTCTCTGTGTCTCTGACTCTCTCTGTGTGTCTGACTCTCTCTGTGTCTCTGACTCTCTCTGTGTCTCTGACTCTCTCTGTGTCTCTGACTCTCTCTGTGTCTCTGACTCTCTCTGTGTCTCTGACTCTCTCTGTGTGTCTATGTGTGTCTGATTCTGTGTTTTCCAGCTGAGGAATGCGTTCACAGTGACCCATGTGATCGTGCCGAAGCAGAACGGAGGGCCAGACTACTGCGACACGGAGAACGAAGAGGAGCTGTTCCTGATCCAGGACCAGTATGACCTCATCACCCTGGGCTGGATACATGTGAGTTACACCAGAGCCCATATTCATACAACCTCTAGGAGAGCTGATCCAGGACCAGTTTATAACATTTTCCTCAGCAAATTAAGCCTGCTTTATTTTTTGTTTGCTTGTCATGATACTTTTTGTGCAAAAGTTTGTGGACACCCCTCCAAATTAGTGTATTCTGCTAATACAACCACACCCGTTGCTGACAGATGTATAAAATGGACCACACAGACATGCAATCTCCATAGACAAACATTGTCAGTAGAATGGCCTTACTGAAGAGCTCAGTGAATTTCAACTTGGCACTGTCATAGGATGCCACTTTTCCAACAATTCAGTTGGTTAAATTTCTGCCCTGCTAGAGACGTCCCTGTCAAGTGTACGCTCTGTTTTTGTGAAGTGGTAATGTCTAGGAGCAACAACGGCTCAGCCACGAAGTGGTAGGCCACACCAGCTCACAGAACAGGACCGCCGAGTGCTGAAGAGTGAAAAAATTGTCTGTCCCCGGTTGCAACACTCAACGCTGAGTTCCATTCTGCCTCTGGAAGCAACGTCAGCACAAGAACTGTTGGTCGGGAGCTTCATGAAATGGAGCCATGGTTTCCATGGCCGAGCAGCCGCACACAAGACTAAGATCACCATGCCCAATGCCAAGCGTCAGCTGGAGTGGTGGAAAGCTCGCCGCCATTGGAGTCTGGAGCAGTGGAAACACGTTCTCTGGAGGGGTGAATCACGCTTCACCATCTGGCAGCCTGACGGACGAATCTGGGTTTGGCAGATGCCAGGAGAACACTACCTGCCCCAATGCATAGTGCCAACTGTAAAGTTTGGTGGAGGAGGAATAATGGTCTGGGACTGTTTTTCGTGGTTCAAGCCCCTTAGTTCCAGTGAAGGGAAATCTTAACGCTACAGCATACAATGACATTCTAGACGATTCTCTTCTTCCAACTTTCTAGCAACAGATTGGGGAAGGCCCTTTCCTGTTTCAGCATGACAATGTCCTCGAGCACAAAGCGAGGTCCATACAGAAATGGTTTGTTGAGATCGGTGTGGAAGAACATGACTGGCCTGCAAGTACAGTGGAGGCTGTTATAGCAGCAATGTTCCTACATCTAGTGGAAAGCCTTCCCAGAAGAGTGGAGGCTGTTATAGCAGCAATGTTCCAACATCTAGTGGAAAGCCTTCTCAGAAGAGTGGAGGCTGTTAGCTTCATTAAATAGTACCAGAAAAGGTGGGAGCAACTCCATATTAATGACTTCCCAGAAGAGTGGAGACTGTTATGGGATGTTGGATGAGCAGATGTTTGGTCATAATAATATTAATATTAGTAATAAGGGTAATACATCTACTGAGATACTGGTATTGTGATCAAATCCAATTCCAAATCAAATTGGTTGCAGATGTTATTGTGGGTGTAGCGAAATGCTTGTGTTCCTAGATCCAACAGTGCAGTAATAACAAGTAGTATCTAACAATACACACAACTAAAAGTACAAGAGTGGAATTAAGAAATATATAAATATTAGGACGAGCAATACAGTAGTCTACAGCATTTACATATGAAATGAGTAGAACAGTTTGTAAACATTATTGAAGTGATCAGTGATTTCAGGCAGCAGTCAGGGTTGAGTAACCGGGTGGTAGCTGCTAGTGATGGCTGTTTAACAGTCTGGTGGCCTTGAGATAGAAGCTGTTTTTCAGTCTCTTGTTCTCAGCTTTGATGCACCTGTACTGACCTCGCCTTCTGGATGATAGCTGGGTGAACAGGCCATGGCTCGGATGCCTGAACACACCACCCTCTGGAGAGCCCTGCAGTTGCGGACGGTACAGTTGCAGTATACGGTGGTGATACAGCCTGACAGGATGCTCTCAATGATGCATCTAAGTTTGTGAGGGTCTTAGGTGCCAAGCCGAATTTCTTCAGCCTCCTGATGCGCTGTTGCGACTTCTTCAGCACATTGTCTGTGTCATTTCAGTTTGCCAGTGATGTGTACGCAGAGAAACTTGAAGCTTTTCACTTTCTCCACTGCGGCCCCATTGATGTGGATAGGGGGGTGCTCCCTCTGCTGTCTCCTGAAGTCCATGAATAGCTTCTTCGTTTTGTTGTGGGTTATTTTCTTGGCAGCACTCATCCTCCCTGTAGGCTGTCTCATTGTTGTTTGTAATCAGGCCACTTGTGTCATCTGCAAACTTGATGATTGCAGTCATGGTGAACGGAGTACAGGAGGGGGCTGAGCACTCACCCTTGTTGGACCCCTGTGTTGAGGATCAGTGTCGTGGAGGTGTTGTTGCCTACCTTCACCACCTGGGGGGCTGCTGTCAGGAAGTCCAGGAACCAGTTGCACAGGGAGGGGTTCAGACCCAGGGCCCTGAGCTTAATGATGAGCTTGGAGCGCACTATGGTGTTGAATGCTGAGCTGTAGTCAATAAACAGCATTCTTACATACAATTGAAGTAGGAAGTTTACATACACCTCAGCCAAATACATTTAAACTCAGTTTTTCACAATTCCTGACATTTAATCTTAGTAAAAATCCCCTGTTTTAGGTCAGTTAGGAACATCACTTTATTTTAAGAATGTGAAATGCCAGAATAATAGTAGAGTGATTTTATTTCAGCTTTTATTTCTTTCATCACATTCCCAGTGGGTCAGAAGTTTACATACACTCAATTAGTATTTGGTAGCATGGCCTTTAAATTGTTTAACTTGAGTCAAACGTTTCGGGTAGCCTTCCACAAGCTTCCCACAATAAGTTGGGTGAATTTTGGCCCATTCCTCCTGACACAGCTGGTGTAACTGAGTCAGTTTTGTAGGCCTCCTTGTTCGCACACGCTTTTTCAGTACTGGTCACAAATTTTCTACAGGATTGACGTCAGGGTTTTGTGATGGCCACTCCAATACCTTGACTTTGTTGTCTTTAAGCCATTTTGCCACAACTTTGGAAGTATGCTTGGGGTCATTGTCCATTTGGAAGACCCATTTGTGACCAAGCTTTAACTTCCTGACTGGTGCCTTGAGATGTTGCTTCAATATCTCCACATAATTTTCCACCTTCATGATGCCATCTATTTTGTGAAGTGCACCAGTCCCTCCTGCAGCAAAGCAACCCCACAACATGATGCTGCCACCCCCGTGCTTCACGGTTGGGATGGTGTTCTTCGGCTTGCAAGCCTTCCCCTGTTTCCTCCAAACATAATGATGGTCATTATGGCCAAAAAGTTATATTTTTGTTTCATCAGACCAGAGGACATTTCTCCACAATGCACGATCTTTGTCCCCATGTGTAGTTGCAATCCGTACTCTGGATTTTTATGGTGGTTTCGGATCAGTGGCTTCTTCCTTGCTGAGCGGCCTTTCAGGTTATGTTGATATAGGACTCGTTTTACTGTGGATATTAGATACTTTTGTACCAGTTTCCTCCAGCATCTTCACAAGGTCCTTTGATGTTGTTCTGGGATTGATTTGCACTTTTCGCACCAAAGTACGTTCATCTCTAGGAGACAGAACGCGTCTCCTTCCTGAGTGGTATGACGGCTGCGTGGTCCCATGGGGTTTATACTTGCGTACTATTGTTTGTACAGATGAGCGTGGAAACTTCAGGCATTTGGAAATTGCTCCCAATGATGAACCAGACTTGTGGAGGTCTAACATTTTCTTTCTCAGGTCTTGGCTGATTTCTTTTGATTTTCCCATGATGTCAAGCAAAGAGGCACTGAGTTTGAAGGTAGGCCTTAAAATACATCCACAGGTTCACCTCCAATTGACTCAAATGATGTCAATTAGCCTATCAGAAGCTTCTAAAGCCATGCCATAATTTTCTGTACATTTCCAAGCTGTTTAAAGGCACAGTCAATTTAGTGTATGTAAACTTCTGACCCACTGGAATTGTCACACAGTGAATTATAAGTGAAGTAATCTGTCTGGAAAGAATTGTTGGAAAAATGACTTATGTCATGCAGAAGGTAGATGTCGTAACTGACTTGCCAAAACTATAGTTTATAAACACAACTTCTGTGGAGTGGTTGAAAAACAAGTTAATGACTCCAACCTAAGTGGATGCAAACTTCCGACTTCAACTGTACATTTACTGAGATTCTGGTATTGGGATAACCCTACCAGAGATGATACATTTACTGAGATTCTGGTACTGGGATAACCCTACCAGAGATGATACATTTACTGAGATTCTGGTATTGGGATAACCCTACCAGAGATGATACATTTACTGAGATTCTGGTATTGGGATAACCCTACCAGAGATGATACATTTACTGAGATTCTGGTATTGGGATAACCCTACCAGAGATGATACATTTACTGAGATACTGAACCCGGGCTTCTCCTCAGTGAGAAAATTGTCTTCCTGCCCAGTGTTGATCTCCACACACCTTGTTCCTACTATATAATAATATATAATTTTATACACTGAACAAAATTATAAATGCAACATGCAATAATTTCAGATTTGACTGAGTTACAGTTCATATGAGGAAATCAGTCAATTGAGATAAATACATTTTCCCCTAATCTATGGATTTCACATGACTGGGAATACAGATAAAAAAAAGGTAGGGGTGTGGATCAGAACCAGTCAGTATCTGGTGTGGATCAGAACCAGTCAGTATCTGGTGTGACAATTTGTCTCATGCAGCGCGACACATCTCCTTCACATAGAGTTGATCAGGTTGGTGACTGTGGCCTGTGGAATGTTGTCCCACTCCTCCTTAAATGGCTGTGGAGGTTTCTGGATATTGGCGGAAACTGGAACACGTTGCCGTACACATCGATCCAGAGCATCCCAAACATGCTCAATGGGTGACATGTCTGAGTATGCAGGCCACGGAGGAACGGTGACATTTTCAGCATCCAGGAATTGTGTACAGATCCTTGCGACATGGGGCCGTGCATTATCATGCTGAAACATGAGGTGATGGTGGAGGATGAATGGCACAACAATGGGCCTCAGGTTCTCGTCACAGTATCTCTGTGCATTCAAATTGCCATCGATAAATGCAATTGTGTTCATTGTCCGTAGCTTATGCCTGCCCATACTATAACCCCACCATGGGGCACTCTGTTCACAACGTTGACATCAGCAAACTGCTCGCCCAAACGATACCATACACGCCGTCTGCAATCTGCCGGGTAGAGTTGAAACCAAGATTCATCCGTAAAGATCACACTTCTCCAGTGGCCATCGAAGGTGAGCATTTGCCCAATGATTCACTTAACCGCAGTCTGGTGAGGACAACGAGAACACAGATTAGCTTCCCTGAGATGGTTTCTGACAGTTTGTGCAGTAATTCTTCGGTTGTGCAAAATTACAGTTTCATCAGCTGCCCGGGTGGCTGGTCTCAGACGATCCCGCAGGTGAAGAAGCCGGATTGTCTAAAACAAATTCTCTAAAATTATGTTGGAGGCGGCTTATGGTAGAGAAATAAATGTTCAATTCTTTGGCAAAAACTCTGGACATTCCTGTAGTCAGCATGCCAATTGCAAGCTTCCTCAACTTGAAACAACTGTGGCATTGTGTTGTGTGACAAAACTGCACATTTTACAGTGGCCTTTTATTGACCCCAGCAGAAGGTGCACCTGTGTAATGATCATGCTATTTAATCAGTTGCTTGATATGCCACACCTGCCAGGTGGATGGATTATCCTGGAGAAATGTTCAGTAACAAGGATGTCAACAAACATTTGTTAGAAATAAGATTTTTGCATGAATGGAACATTTCTGGGATCATTTATTTCAGTGCATGGGACCAACACCTTATATTTTTGTTCAATATATGTTTGTATTGTTTCAGACCCACCCCACCCAGACAGCCTTCCTGTCCAGTGTCGATCTCCACACACACTGTTCCTACCAGCTCATGATGCCGGAGGCTATCGCTATTGTCTGCTCACCCAGGTTCAATGAGTGAGTATAGACACACTGCCTTTATCATGTGTTATAACCTTTATCATGTCATGTGTTATAACGAGTGAGTGTAGACAGGCTGCCTTTATCATGTGTTATAACGAGTGAGGATAGACACACTGCCTTTATCATGTGTTATAACTTTTATCATGCGTTATAACCTTTATCATGTGTTATAACGAGTGAGTGTAGACACACTGCCTTTATCAGGTCATGTGTTATAACGAGTGAGTGTAGACACGCTGCCTTTGTCATGTCATGTGTTATAACGAGTGAGTGTAGACACACTGCCTTTGTCATGTCATGTGTTATAACGAGTGAGTGTAGACACACTGCCTTTGTCATGTCATGTGTTATAACGAGTGAGTGTAGACACGCTGCCTTTGTCATGTCATGTGTTATAACGAGTGAGTGTAGACAAACTGCCTTTATCATGTGTTATAACCTTTATCATGTGTTATAACCTTTATCATGTGTTATAACCTTTATCATGTGTTATAACGAGTGAGTGTAGACACACTGCCTTTGTCATGTCATGTGTTATAACAAGTGAGTGTAGACACGCTGCCTTTGTCATGTCATGTGTTATAACGAGTGAGTGTAGACACGCTGCCTTTGTCATGTGTTATAACCTTTATCATGTGTTATAACCTTTATCATGTTATATAACCTTTATCATGTGTTATAACCTTTATCATGTGTTATAACGAGTGAGTGTAGACACACTGCCTTTATCAGGAGCTCAGATGCAAAAATGTAATACCAACGTTTCAACAGCCAAGCTGTCTTCATCAGGGTATAATCACAAACACTGCGGGATGACTTGTTTATGTGGTGTCAAAAGACACAGGTGTCTGTAATCATGGCCAAGAGTGGCCTAATATCATTGGTTAATTATCAAATATTAAAATGGCATACAAAGAACAGCATACAAACAGCAAATGGATAGCATACGATCATAAATTCATTTAAGACTACACAAGCTTACAAACAATTACAATGGCAAAGTCACAATAATCACAAGAATGGCATTGATGCAGTACCAGCCCCTATCGTAGAGGGCATTGATGCAGTAACGCCCCTATCGTAGAGGGCATTGATGCAGTAACGCCCCTATCGTAGAGGGCATTGATGCAGTAACGCCCCTATCGTAGAGGGCATTGATGCAGTAACGCCCCTATCGTAGAGGGCATTGATGCAGTAACGGCCCCTATCGTAGAGGGCATTGATGCAGTAACGCCCCTATCGTAGAGGGCATTGATGCAGTAACGCCCCTATCGTAGAGGGCATTGATGCAGTAACGCCCCTATCGTAGAGGGCATTGATGCAGTAACGGCCCCTATCGTAGAGGGCATTGATGCAGTAACGGCCCCTATCGTAGAGGGCATTGATGCAGTAACGGCCCCTATCGTAGAGGGCATTGATGCAGTAACGGCCCCTATCGTAGAGGGCATTGATGCAGTAACGGCCCCTATCGTAGAGGGCATTGATGCAGTAACGGCCCCTATCGTAGAGGGCATTGATGCAGTAACGGCCCCTATCGTAGAGGGCATTGATGCAGTAACGGCCCCTATCGTAGAGGGCATTGATGCAGTAACGGCCCCTATCGTAGAGGGCATTGATGCAGTGGGCATTGATGCAGTAACGGCCCCTATCGTAGAGGGCATTGATGCAGTAACGCCCCTATCGTAGAGGGCATTGATGCAGTAACGGCCCCTATCGTAGAGGGCATTGATGCAGTAACGGCCCCTATCGTAGAGGGCATTGATGCAGTAACGGCCCCTATCGTAGAGGGCATTGATGCAGTAACGGCCCCTATCGTAGAGGGCATTGATGCAGTAACGGCCCCTATCGTAGAGGGCATTGATGCAGTAACGGCCCCTATCGTAGAGGGCATTGATGCAGTAACGGCCCCTATCGTAGAGGGCATTGATGCAGTAACGGCCCCTATCGTAGAGGGCATTGATGCAGTAACGGCCCCTATCGTAGAGGGCATTGATGCAGTAACGGCCCCTATCGTAGAGGGCATTGATGCAGTAACGGCCCCTATCGTAGAGGGCATTGATGCAGTAACGGCCCCTATCGTAGAGGGCATTGGTGCAGTAACGGCCCCTATCGTAGTCTCCTCCTAAAGGACACCAGCAGTATGGTCTCTATTATTGAATCTCTTGATCCTCTCCCTGAGAATACCTGGTTAGTTACTTTTGATGTTTAGTCGTTATACACTAATATTCCACACGAGGGCGGTATTGAAGCTATGGAACATTTTCTTCTGCAACGTGACCCTAATGAACTACCTTCCAGTGCATGCATTATAACATTGTCTGAAATAGTACTCACACACAACTACTTTGTGTTTGTAAATTATTTGTTTATTCAGACAAAGGTTACTGCTATGGGATCCCCCAAGGCTCCTAACTATGCTAATGTGTATGTGGGTTACGTGGAGAAACAGTCTATTTTCAAACCTCTCAAAAATGTTTTCTTGCCTCACATCATTATTTGGAAACGGTATATTGATGATATTTTTGTTCTATGGAGAGGTGATGCATGGAACGTCTGGAGCTGTTTTGCTTTTCTTAACTCCTGTTCTGAGCATCTGAGATTTACTATGCAATCTGATACACGTCAAATCAGTTTTCTCGATCTTCTGATCTTGTGTGAAGATAATGTTCTATACACTGATCTTTACAGGAAGTCCACTGATCGTAACAGCTTGTTGAGGGCTGATAGTTGTCACCCACTTCCCTTGAAAAACAGTTTGCCCTACAGCCAATTCTGTCAAATCAAAATAATTTGCAAAAAACTATCCGATTTCGACAGAAATATGGCTGAGACGCAAAGAAAGTTCAAGGAGAGGGGCTACAAGAATGATCAGATTAATATTGCCATTGAGAAAATTAAAAACAAAACGAGACCTTTTTCAAGGTCAGTCTCGCAAAAAGACTCATTCTTGTGTTCTAACTACCTGTTATTCAAAGTGCTCTGAACAAATTAAGGGAATTGTTCACAAACATCGGCACATCATAATATCCGATGATAGTCTCGGTAATGTGTTTTCAGACCTTCCCTTGGTGGTATTCTCGCGGGGCAGAAGCCTCGGAGATCAGCTGGTAAACTCTGATTTACCACCCCAAGATATTCCTGAACAACGTCTATCCTACTGGATGGAAACTACAAGTGTAATGGCTGTGCTCAATGCAATGACACTTATAAATGTAGATCCTTCAAACACCCACAAACAGGGAAATCGATCCCGATCAAAGGTGTTATTACGTGCTCCACTAAGGCAGTTATTTATCTTATAACGTGTCCTTGTGGTAAAAAATGATGTAGGTAAAACAAAGCGTGAATTAAATGTATGTATCGTAGCACCATTAGGAGCATCGTAGCACCATTAGGAGCATCGTAGCACCATTAGGAGCATCGTAGCACCATTAGGAGCATCGTAGCACCATTAGGAGCATCGTAGCACCATTAGGAGCATCGTAGCACCATTAGGAGCATCGTAGCACCATTAGGTGTAAAAACTTTACTTATCCAGTTGCGGCCCACTTCTTGGAGGCAGGCCATTCGATTTTCGTCTCTGCGTTATATTGGCATCGAACATGTCACCCTCCCTAGGAGAGGGGGTGACCTTGATAATTTATTGTTAAAACGAGAGGCTGCCTGGATCTTTAACTTAAAGACCTTTGTTCCCTTCGGTCTCAACGTAGACTTTGATCTGAAGACATTCTTGTGATTAATGTGACTTTGCCATTGTAATTGTTTGTAAGCTTGTGTAGTCTTAAATTAATTTATGTTCGATGCCAATATAACGCAGAGACGAAAATCGAGTGGCCTGCCTCCAAGAAGTGGGCCGCAACTGGATAAGTAAAGTTTTTACACCTACTGGTGCTACGATGCTCTGAGATACATACATTTAATTCACGCTTTGTTTTACCTACATAATATAATAGTATGCTATCCATTTGTTGTTTGTATGCTGTTCTTTGTATGACATTTTAATATTTGATTATTAACCAATGATATTAGGCCACTCCTGGCCATGATTACAGACACCTGTGTCTTTTGACACTATATAAACGAGTCATCCCCCAGTGTTTGTGATTATACCCTGATGAAGACAGCTTGGCTGTTGAAACGTTGGTAATTACAGTTTTGCATCTGAGCTCCTAGAGTGTTCTGAGCTCCTAGAGTGTGCGGCTCTTTTATTTTCAAGTTTTCTACTCCGCTAGCCAGCACCTCTAGCCAGCACCTCTAGCCAGCACCTCTAGCCAGCACCTCTAGCCAGCACCTCTAGTCAGCACCTCTAGCCAGCACCTCTAGTCAGCACCTCTAGCCAGCACCTCTAGCCAGCACCTCTAGGCAGCACCTCTAGGCAGCACCTCTAGTCAGCACCTCTAGCCAGCACCTCTAGCCAGCACCTCTAGTCAGCACCTCTAGCCAGCACCTCTAGTCAGCACCTCTAGCCAGCACCTCTAGTCAGCACCTCTAGCCAGCACCTCTAGCCAGCACCTCTAGTCAGCACCTCTAGCCAGCACCTCTAGTCAGCACCTCTAGCCAGCACCTCTAGCCAGCACCTCTAGCCAGCACCTCTAGCCAGCACCTCTAGCCAGCACCTCTAGCCAGCACCTCTAGCCAGCACCTCTAGTCAGCACCTCTAGCCAGCACCTCTAGCCAGCACCTCTAGCCAGCACCTCTAGGCAGCACCTCTAGGCAGCACCTCTAGGCAGCACCTCTAGGCAGCACCTCTAGGCAGCACCTCTATAACGCAGAGACGAAAATCGAGTGGCCTGCCTCCAAGAAGTGGGCCGCAACTGGATAAGTAAAGTTTTTACACCTACTGGTGCTACGATGCTCTGAGATACATACATTTAATTCACGCTTTGTTTTACCTACATAATATAATAGTATGCTATCCATTTGTTGTTTGTATGCTGTTCTTTGTATGACATTTTAATATTTGATTATTAACCAATGATATTAGGCCACTCCTGGCCATGATTACAGACACCTGTGTCTTTTGACACTATATAAACGAGTCATCCCCCAGTGTTTGTGATTATACCCTGATGAAGACAGCTTGGCTGTTGAAACGTTGGTAATTACAGTTTTGCATCTGAGCTCCTAGAGTGTTCTGAGCTCCTAGAGTGTGCGGCTCTTTTATTTTCAAGTTTTCTACTCCGCTAGCCAGCACCTCTAGCCAGCACCTCTAGCCAGCACCTCTAGCCAGCACCTCTAGCCAGCACCTCTAGCCAGCACCTCTAGCCAGCACCTCTAGTCAGCACCTCTAGCCAGCACCTCTAGGCAGCACCTCTAGTCAGCACCTCTAGCCAGCACCTCTAGCCAGCACCTCTAGTCAGCACCTCTAGCCAGCACCTCTAGCCAGCACCTCTAGTCAGCACCTCTAGCCAGCACCTCTAGTCAGCACCTCTAGCCAGCACCTCTAGCCAGCACCTCTAGTCAGCACCTCTAGCCAGCACCTCTAGTCAGCACCTCTAGCCAGCACCTCTAGCCAGCACCTCTAGTCAGCACCTCTAGCCAGCACCTCTAGCCAGCACCTCTAGCCAGCACCTCTAGCCAGCACCTCTAGCCAGCACCTCTAGCCAGCACCTCTAGCCAGCACCTCTAGCCAGCACCTCTAGCCAGCACCTCTAGCCAGCACCTCTAGCCAGCACCTCTAGCCAGCACCTCTAGGCAGCACCTCTAGCCAGCACCTCTAGGCAGCACCTCTAGTCAGCACCTCTAGTCAGCACCTCTAGCCAGCACCTCTAGTCAGCACCTCTAGCCAGCACCTCTAGGCAGCACCTCTAGGCAGCACCTCTAGCCAGCACCTCTAGCCAGCACCTCTAGTCAGCACCTCTAGCCAGCACCTCTAGCCAGCACCTCTAGCCAGCACCTCTAGCCAGCACCTCTAGTCAGCACCTCTAGCCAGCACCTCTAGCCAGCACCTCTAGCCAGCACCTCTAGTCAGCACCTCTAGCCAGCACCTCTAGTCAGCACCTCTAGTCAGCACCTCTAGCCAGCACCTCTAGCCAGCACCTCTAGCCAGCACCTCTAGCCAGCACCTCTAGTCAGCACCTCTAGCCAGCACCTCTAGCCAGCACCTCTAGCCAGCACCTCTAGTCAGCACCTCTAGCCAGCACCTCTAGTCAGCACCTCTAGTCAGCACCTCTAGTCAGCACCTCTAGCCAGCACCTCTAGTCAGCACCTCTAGTCAGCACCTCTAGGCAGCACCTCTAGTCAGCACCTCTAGTCAGCACCTCTAGCCAGCACCTCTAGTCAGCACCTCTAGTCAGCACCTCTAGTCAGCACCTCTAGCCAGCACCTCTAGCCAGCACCTCTAGCCAGCACCTCTAGTCAGCACCTCTAGCCAGCACCTCTAGTCAGCACCTCTAGTCAGCACCTCTAGTCAGCACCTCTAGGCAGCACCTCTAGTCAGCACCTCTAGTCAGCACCTCTAGTCAGCACCTCTAGCCAGCACCTCTAGTCAGCACCTCTAGTCAGCACCTCTAGTCAGCACCTCTAGCCAGCACCTCTAGCCAGCACCTCTAGGCAGCACCTCTAGCCAGCACCTCTAGTCAGCACCTCTAGCCAGCACCTCTAGTCAGCACCTCTAGTCAGCACCTCTAGTCAGCACCTCTAGCCAGCACCTCTAGCCAGCACCTCTAGCCAGCACCTCTAGGCAGCACCTCTAGGCAGCACCTCTAGTCAGCACCTCTAGCCAGCACCTCTAGCCAGCACCTCTAGGCAGCACCTCTAGGCAGCACCTCTAGTCAGCACCTCTAGTCAGCACCTCTAGTCAGCACCTCTAGCCAGCACCTCTAGCCAGCACCTCTAGTCAGCACCTCTTGCCAGCACCTCTAGTCAGCACCTCTAGTCAGCACCTCTAGTCAGCACCTCTAGCCAGCACCTCTAGGCAGCACCTCTAGGCAGCACCTCTAGGCAGCACCTCTAGCCAGCACCTCTAGCCAGCACCTCTAGGCAGCACCTCTAGTCAGCACCTCTAGTCAGCACCTCTAGTCAGCACCTCTAGCCAGCACCTCTAGCCAGCACCTCTAGTCAGCACCTCTAGCCAGCACCTCTAGCCAGCACCTCTAGCCAGCACCTCTAGCCAGCACCTCTAGCCAGCACCTCTAGTCAGCACCTCTAGCCAGCACCTCTAGCCAGCACCTCTAGTCAGCACCTCTAGCCAGCACCTCTAGTCAGCACCTCTAGCCAGCACCTCTAGTCAGCACCTCTAGTCAGCACCTCTAGCCAGCACCTCTAGTCAGCACCTCTAGTCAGCACCTCTAGTCAGCACCTCTAGCCAGCACCTCTAGCCAGCACCTCTAGCCAGCACCTCTAGTCAGCACCTCTAGTCAGCACCTCTAGTCAGCACCTCTAGTCAGCACCTCTAGTCAGCACCTCTAGCCAGCACCTCTAGTCAGCACCTCTAGTCAGCACCTCTAGTCAGCACCTCTAGCCAGCACCTCTAGCCAGCACCTCTAGCCAGCACCTCTAGCCAGCACCTCTAGTCAGCACCTCTAGTCAGCACCTCTAGTCAGCACCTCTAGTCAGCACCTCTAGCCAGCACCTCTAGTCAGCACCTCTAGCCAGCACCTCTAGCCAGCACCTCTAGTCAGCACCTCTAGCCATTACCTCTAGCCAGCACCTCTAGCCAGCACCTCTAGCCAGCACCTCTAGCCAGCACCTCTAGTCAGCACCTCTAGCCAGCACCTCTAGTCAGCACCTCTAGTCAGCACCTCTAGCCAGCACCTCTAGCCAGCACCTCTAGTCAGCACCTCTAGCCAGCACCTCTAGTCAGCACCTCTAGCCAGCACCTCTAGCCAGCACCTCTAGCCAGCACCTCTAGCCAGCACCTCTAGCCAGCACCTCTAGCCAGCACCTCTAGCCAGCACCTCTAGTCAGCACCTCTAGCCAGCACCTCTAGCCAGCACCTCTAGCCAGCACCTCTAGTCAGCACCTCTAGCCATTACCTCTAGCCAGCACCTCTAGCCAGCACCTCTAGCCAGCACCTCTAGCCAGCACCTCTAGCCAGCACCTCTAGCCAGCACCTCTAGCCAGCACCTCTAGCCAGCACCTCTAGTCAGCACCTCTAGCCAGCACCTCTAGCCAGCACCTCTAGTCAGCACCTCTAGCCAGCACCTCTAGTCAGCACCTCTAGCCAGCACCTCTAGCCAGCACCTCTAGCCAGCACCTCTAGCCAGCACCTCTAGCCAGCACCTCTAGTCAGCACCTCTAGCCAGCACCTCTAGCCAGCACCTCTAGCCAGCACCTCTAGCCAGCACCTCTAGTCAGCACCTCTAGCCAGCACCTCTAGCCAGCACCTCTAGCCAGCACCTCTAGTCAGCACCTCTAGCCAGCACCTCTAGTCAGCACCTCTAGCCAGCACCTCTAGTCAGCACCTCTAGTCAGCACCTCTAGTCAGCACCTCTAGTCAGCACCTCTAGCCAGCACCTCTAGTCAGCACCTCTAGTCAGCACCTCTAGTCAGCACCTCTAGTCAGCACCTCTAGTCAGCACCTCTAGCCAGCACCTCTAGTCAGCACCTCTAGCCAGCACCTCTAGTCAGCACCTCTAGCCAGCACCTCTAGCCAGCACCTCTAGCCAGCACCTCTAGCCAGCACCTCTAGCCAGCACCTCTAGCCAGCACCTCTAGCCAGCACCTCTAGCCAGCACCTCTAGCCAGCACCTCTAGTCAGCACCTCTAGCCAGCACCTCTAGCCAGCACCTCTAGCCAGCACCTCTAGCCAGCACCTCTAGCCAGCACCTCTAGTCAGCACCTCTAGTCAGCACCTCTAGTCAGCACCTCTAGCCAGCACCTCTAGCCAGCACCTCTAGCCAGCACCTCTAGTCAGCACCTCTAGCCAGCACCTCTAGTCAGCACCTCTAGCCAGCACCTCTAGTCAGCACCTCTAGTCAGCACCTCTAGTCAGCACCTCTAGTCAGCACCTCTAGTCAGCACCTCTAGTCAGCACCTCTAGCCAGCACCTCTAGCCAGCACCTCTAGCCAGCACCTCTAGCCAGCACCTCTAGCCAGCACCTCTAGCCAGCACCTCCTGGCCTAAATAGGTGTGCGTTTCTTTTTCTTCTCGGATGCTGTTTTAAAGCCACAGTCTGTAATTCACAGTTCAGCCCAATAATGTGTGTTGTTATTATAGGATGGGCTACTTCTGACTAACAGACTGTGTGTTTATAGGATGGGCTACTTCTGACTAACAGACTGTGTGTTTATAGGATGGGCTACTTCTGACTAACAGACTGTGTGTGTTTATAGGATGGGCTACTTCTGACTAACAGACTGTGTTTATAGGACGGGCTACTTCTGACTAACAGACTGTGTGTTTATAGGATGGGCTACTTCTGACTAACAGACTGTGTGTTTATAGGATGGGCTACTTCTGACTAACAGACTGTGTGTTTATAGGATGGGCTACTTCTGACTAACAGACTGTGTGTTTATAGGACGGGCTACTTCTGACTAACAGACTGTGTTTATAGGATGGGCTACTTCTGACTAACAGACTATGTGTGTTTATAGGATGGGCTACTTCTGACTAACAGACTGTGTGTGTTTATAGGATGGGCTACTTCTGACTAACAGACTGTTTATAGGACGGGCTACTTCAGACTAACAGACTGGGTTTATAGGATGGGCTACTTCTGACTAACAGACTGTGTGTGTTTATAGGATGGGCTACTTCTGACTAACAGACTGTGTGTGTTTATAGGATGGGCTACTTCTGACTAACAGACTGTGTGTTTATAGGATGGGCTACTTCTGACTAACAGACTGTGTGTTTATAGGATGGGCTACTTCTGACTAACAGACTGTGTTTATAGGACGGGCTACTTCTGACTAACAGACTGTGTTTATAGGACGGGCTACTTCTGACTAACAGACTGTGTTTATAGGATGGGCTACTTCTGACTAACAGACTGTGTTTATAGGATGGGCTACTTCTGACTAACAGACTGTGTTTATAGGATGGGCTACTTCTGACTAACAGACTGTGTGTGTTTATAGGATGGGCTACTTCTAACTAACAGACTATGTGTGTTTATAGGATGGGCTACTTCTGACTAACAGACTGTGTGTGTTTATAGGATGGGCTACTTCTGACTAACAGACTGTGTGTTTATAGGATGGGCTACTTCTGACTAACAGACTATGTGTGTTTATAGGATGGGCTACTTCTGACTGACAGACTGTGTGTTTATAGGATGGGCTACTTCTGACTAACAGACTGTGTGTGTTTATAGGATGGGCTACTTCTGACTAACAGACTGTGTTTATAGGATGGGCTACTTCAGACTAACAGACTGGGTTTATAGGATGGGCTACTTCTGACTAACAGACTGTGTGTGTTTATAGGATGGGCTACTTCTGACTAACAGACTGTGTGTGTTTATAGGATGGGCTACTTCTGACTAACAGACTGTGTGTGTTTATAGGACGGGCTACTTCTGACTAACAGACTGTGTTCATAGGACGGGCTACTTCTGACTAACAGACTGTGTTTATAGGATGGGCTACTTCTGACTAACATACTGTGTTTATAGGATGGGCTACTTCTGACTAACAGACTGTGTGTGTTTATAGGATGGGCTACTTCTGACTAACAGACTGTGTGTGTTTATAGGACGGGCTACTTCAGGATAACAGACTGTGTGTTTATAGGACGGGCTACTTCAGGATAACAGACTGTGTGTTTATAGGACGGGCTACTTCAGGATAACAGACTGTGTGTGTTTATAGGACGGGCTACTTCAGGATAACAGACTGTGTGTGTTTATAGGACGGGCTACTTCAGGATAACAGACTGTGTGTGTTTATAGGACGGGCTACTTCAGGATAACAGACTGTGTGTTTATAGGACGGGCTACTTCTGACTAACAGACTGTGTGTGTTTATAGGACGGGCTACTTCTGACTAACAGACTGTGTGTGTTTATAGGATGGGCTATTTCTGACTAACAGACTGTGTTTATAGGATGGGCTACTTCTGACTAACATACTGTGTTTATAGGACGGGCTACTTCTAACTAACAGACTGTGTGTGTTTTATAGGACGGGCTACTTCAGACTAACAGACTGTGTGTGTTTATAGGACGGGCTACTTCTGACTAACAGACTGTGTGTGTTTATAGGACGGGCTACTTCTGACTAACAGACTGTGTGTTTATAGGATGGGCTACTTCAGGATAACAGACTGTGTGTTTATAGGACGGGCTACTTCAGGATAACAGACTGTGTGTGTTTATAGGACGGGCTACTTCAGGATAACAGACTGTGTGTGTTTATAGGACGGGCTACTTCAGGATAACAGACTGTGTGTTTATAGGACGGGCTACTTCTGACTAACAGACTGTGTGTGTTTATAGGACGGGCTACTTCTGACTAACAGACTGTGTGTGTTTATAGGATGGGCTATTTCTGACTAACAGACTGTGTTTATAGGATGGGCTACTTCTGACTAACATACTGTGTTTATAGGACGGGCTACTTCTAACTAACAGACTGTGTGTGTTTTATAGGACGGGCTACTTCAGACTAACAGACTGTGTGTGTTTATAGGACGGGCTACTTCTGACTAACAGACTGTGTGTGTTTATAGGACGGGCTACTTCTGACTAACAGACTGTGTGTTTATAGGATGGGCTACTTCTGACTAACAGACTGTGTGTTTATAGGATGGGCTACTTCTGACTAACAGACTGTGTGTTTATAGGATGGGCTACTTCTGACTAACAGACTGTGTGTTTATAGGACGGGCTACTTCTGACTAACAGACTGTGTGTTTTATAGGACGGGCTACTTCAGACTAACAGACTGTGTGTGTTTATAGGACGGGCTACTTCTGACTAACAGACTGTGTGTGTTTATAGGATGTGCTACTTCTGACTAACAGACTGTGTTTATAGGATGGGCTTCTTCTGACTAACAGACTGTGTGTGTTTATAGGATGGGCTACTTCTGACTAACAGACTGTGTGTTTATAGGACTGGCTACTTCTGACTAACAGACTGTGTGTTTATAGGACGGGCTACTTCTGACTAACAGACTGTGTGTTTATAGGACGGGCTACTTCAGGATAACAGACTGTGTGTTTATAGGACGGGCTACTTCAGACTAACAGACTGTGTGTTTATAGGACGGGCTACTTCAGGATAACAGACTGTGTGTTTATAGGACAGGCTACTTCAGGATAACAGACTGTGTGTGTTTATAGGACGGGCTACTTCAGGATAACAGACTGTGTGTGTTTATAGGACGGGCTACTTCAGGATAACAGACTGTGTGTGTTTATAGGACGGGCTACTTCTGACTAACAGACTGTGTGTTTATAGGACGGGCTACTTCTGACTAACAGACTGTGTGTGTTTATAGGACGGGCTACTTCAGACTAACAGACTGTGTGTGTTTATAGGACGGGCTACTTCAGGATAACAGACCGTGGGATGGATGAGATCTCAACGTGTAAACAGAAAGGCTTCCACCCTCACAGCAAAGACCCTCCTCTCTTCACTGTGAGTACACCTCTTTTCTCTATCCCCTTTGTAGTGCACTACCTTGGAAGCTGCCTGAACCCTATATAGGAAGTAGGGTTCTGTTCAGAAACACATCAACACTTCCTCCTCTGTGTTCACCTCCAGGGAGCAGGACACATCACCGTCACCGAGGACAGAGTCACCATGTTGGACCTGCGGTGATCACCTCTGGACTGGGGATCTACACACCAAACGCTGGCTGACTGGCTGGCTGGCTGACTGACTGTATTTGTTTATTAGGATCCCCATTTAGCTTTTTAAGAAGCAGCATCTACTCTTCCTGGGAACCATAAAAATCACAAAACATGACAAGTAACTGATAAAGTTGACTGGCTGACCTGCCTGGCCAGCTGACATCTGGTGGAATTTGGGGTTGCATAATTCTGGTAATTTTCTTCAAATTGTTGTAAAATGACCAGGGTTCCATGAATCTTGGTTGGAGATTTTCCCGGATTTCCAGGAATATTCCAACCAGGATTTCTGGATAATCCAGGAATTTGGAGAAAGACTGTCAAAAGACAAAGACACCTTACTTCTAAACCCATTGTTCTACCCATCAGTACAGACAGTGGGAATGGTTCATTAAGGGACCTCCTGCTCTCACTGTCCTCCATTGAACTAAAGCAGACCGCTTCTCGTAGGGGGAAGGACAACTCTCCTGGGTCCACTCCCACTTTTCTGTCTTAGTCTTTATTTAAAAACGGAGTTTTATTCCAGAGGTGACTATCACTCCATAAAGCTCTGCTAGGCTTGCTGCCAATAGTCCGTTTATGATTTCATATCCTTTTTGATGGTTTTCTGCTTTTTTTTGCTCAGATCTTACCTGTCTCACAGGCTGGCTACCTGTCTCACAGGCTGGCTACCTGTCTCA
Source organism: Oncorhynchus mykiss (assembly GCF_013265735.2). Lineage (NCBI taxonomy): Eukaryota > Metazoa > Chordata > Actinopteri > Salmoniformes > Salmonidae > Oncorhynchus > Oncorhynchus mykiss. The sequence continues at coordinate 293,551 of NC_048570.1, read as the reverse complement.
CAGGCTGGCTACCTGTCTCACAGGCTGGCTACCTGTCTCACAGGCTGGCTACCTGTCTCACAGGCTGGCTACCTGTCTCACAGGCTGGCTACCTGTCTCACAGGCTGGCTACCTGTCTCACAGGCTGGCTACCTGTCTCACAGGCTGGCTACCTGTCTCACAGGCTGGCTACCTGTCTCACAGGCTGGCTACCTGTCTCACAGGCTGGCTACCTGTCTCACAGGCTGGCTACCTGTCTCACAGGCTGGCTACCTGTCTCACAGGCTGGCTACCTGTCTCACAGGCTGGCTACCTGTCTCACAGGCTGGCTACCTGTCTCACAGGCTGGCTACCTGTCTCACAGGCTGGCTACCTGTCTCACAGGCTGGCTACCTGTCTCACAGGCTGGCTGGCTGGCTACCTGTCTCACAGGCTGGCTGGCTGGCTGACTGTCTCACAGGCTGGCTGGCTGGCTGACTGTCTCACAGGCTGGCTGGCTGGCTGACTGTCTCACAGGCTGGCTGGCTGGCTGACTGTCTCGCAGGCTGGCTGGCTGGCTGACTGTCTCGCAGGCTGGCTGGCTGGCTGACTGTCTCGCAGGCTGGCTGGCTGGCTGACTGTCTCGCAGGCTGGCTGGCTGGCTGACTGTCTCGCAGGCTGGCTGGCTGGCTGACTGTCTCGCAGGCTGGCTGGCTGGCTGACTGTCTCGCAGGCTGGCTGGCTGACTGTCTCGCAGGCTGGCTGGCTGGCTGACTGTCTCGCAGGCTGGCTGGCTGGCTGACTGTCTCGCAGGCTGGCTGGCTGACTGTCTCGCAGGCTGGCTGGCTGACTGTCTCGCTGGCTGGCTGGCTGACTGTCTCGCTGGCTGGCTGGCTGACTGTCTCGCTGGCTGGCTACCTGTCTCACAGGCTGGCTACCTGTCTCACAGGCTGGCTACCTGTCTCACAGGCTGGCTACCTGTCTCACAGGCTGGCTACCTGTCTCACAGGCTGGCTACCTGTCTCACAGGCTGGCTACCTGTCTCACAGGCTGGCTACCTGTCTCACAGGCTGGCTACCTGTCTCACAGGCTGGCTACCTGTCTCACAGGCTGGCTACCTGTCTCACAGGCTGGCTACCTGTCTCACAGGCTGGCTACCTGTCTCACAGGCTGGCTGGCTGGCTACCTGTCTCACAGGCTGGCTGGCTGGCTGACTGTCTCACAGGCTGGCTGGCTGGCTGACTGTCTCACAGGCTGGCTGGCTGGCTGACTGTCTCGCAGGCTGGCTGGCTGGCTGACTGTCTCGCAGGCTGGCTGGCTGGCTGACTGTCTCGCAGGCTGGCTGGCTGGCTGACTGTCTCGCAGGCTGGCTGGCTGGCTGACTGTCTCGCAGGCTGGCTGGCTGGCTGACTGTCTCGCAGGCTGGCTGGCTGGCTGACTGTCTCGCAGGCTGGCTGGCTGGCTGACTGTCTCGCAGGCTGGCTGGCTGGCTGACTGTCTCGCAGGCTGGCTGGCTGGCTGACTGTCTCGCAGGCTGGCTGGCTGGCTGACTGTCTCGCAGGCTGGCTGGCTGACTGTCTCGCTGGCTGGCTGGCTGACTGTCTCGCTGGCTGGCTGGCTGACTGTCTCGCTGGCTGGCTGGCTGACTGTCTCGCTGGCTGGCTCGCTGGCTGGCTGGCTGACTGTCTCGCTGGCTGGCTGTCTCGCAGGCTGGCTGGCTGACTGTCTCGCAGGCTGGCTGGCTGACTGTCTCGCAGGCTGGCTGTCTCGCAGACTGTCTCAGATCAGAGAGAATCTATAGGCAATGTGAGAGGATTTTTCCTACAAAACTGTCATGTGTTGCACAGGAGGCTGCTGAGGGGAGGAGCTGAATAAATGGATCAAACACATGGTTTCCGTTTCATTCATTTATAATGAGCTCTCCTCCCCTCACCAGCCTCCGGGGTGTATATGGTCTGACAGGGCATGCAGACCTAACAGTCTAACCTAAGGAAAGTGCCAAGGAGAACTGACTAGAGACGATGACGCCGTAGGTCTCTTGATTTTCTCCCAGTTTGTGATCGTCATAATAAGATGACTAACAGCTGCTCTCTCATCGACAACAGATAGAAATACAACGAGAGGCATGCCTTTTCAGTACCATCTATTTTATCTGGATCTTCCACAAGGACGAGGAGGATGTCGCCCCCTAGATGCCGATCTTGGATTTGGCAGTTTCCCCACGAATGGTTAATGTTATGTTTGGGGAGGCTGATTCCAGACCTGTAGCCCGGAGCGTTCCACAGCGGTGTGTGTTTGAACGCAGCACCCATCTAGTGCTTATTAAGGGACCTTTGTGTCTGTTTAGACAGCAGTTGAAGAAATGGGTGAAAGGCAGTTTGAATGCGTATAACTGTTGGACTAATGCTGTCCCGTGTGATTAATAACTATTATCTGTATGTTCATACTTCTCTCTGTCCTATTAATGACTTGTCAGGCTGCTGTAGATGGTTCTCAATGTGTTCAGCTGTAATTAAATGGCTAAGTGAGGCTCTGTTCCAGTATGGCCATGTCACTGGCTTTGGAAGCGCTTTAATAAAGGGGAACTTACCCATCTGAATATTGCTTCTCTTGCTTTCCCAAATATATCCACTAGGGGGAGACAAATAGTAGAAAATGTTTTGAGGTTTGCTCCCTGTCCCCCCCCCCCAACCCTTTCTCTATCCACGCCTTCTCAATTGAATTCAAAGGGCTTTATTGGCATGGGAAACATATGTTAACATTGCCAAAGCAAGTGAAATAGATTGTAAACCAAAGTGAAATGAACAATAAAAATTAACAGTAACCATTACACTAAAGAGTTCCAAAAGAAGAATGAATTTTCAAATGTCATATTATGTGTTGTGGTGATGTGCAAATAGTTATTAAAGTACAAAAGAGAAAATAAACATAAATATGGGTTGTATTTACAATGGTGTTTGTTCTTCACTGGTTGCCCTTTTCTCGTGGCAACAGGTCACACATATTGCTGCTGTGATGTCACACTGTTATTTCACCCAGTAGATTTATCAAATTTAGTTTAACTCTTTGTGGATCTGTGTAATCTGAGGGAAATATGTCTCTCTAATATGGTCATACATTGGGCAGGAGGTTAGGAAGTGCAGCTCGGTTTCCACCTCATTTTGTGGGCAGTGAGCACATAGCCTGTCTTCTCTTGAGAGCCATGTCTGCCTACGGTGGCCTTTCTCAATAGCAAGGTTATGCTCACTGAGTGTACATAGTCAAAGCTTTCCTTAAATTTGGGTCAGTCACAGTGGTCAGGTATTCTGCCACTGTGTACTCTGTTTACCGTCAAATAGCATTCTAGTTTGCTCAGTTTTTTGGTAATTCTTTCCAATGTGTCAAGTAATTATCTTTTTGTTTTCTCATGATTTGGTTGGGTCTAATTGTGCTGCTGTCCTGGGGCTCTGTGGGGTGTGTTTGTGAACAGAGCCCCAGGACCAGCTTGCTTAGGGGTCCTCTTCTCCAGGTTCATCTCTCTGTAGGTGATGGCTTTGTTATGGAAGGTTTGGGAATCGCTTCCTTTTAGGTGGTTGTAGAATTTAATGGCTCTTTTCTGGATTTTGATAATTAGCGGGTATCTGCCTAATTCTGCTCTGCGTGCATTATTTGGTGTTCTACGTTGTACACGGAGCATATTTTTGCAGAATTCTGCGTGTAGATTCTCAATTTGGTGTTTGTCCCATTTTGTGAAATCTTGGTTGGTGAGCAGACCCCAGACCTCACAACCATAAAGGGCAATGGGTTCTATGACTGATTCAAGTATTTTTTGCCAGATCCTAATTGGTATGTTGAATTTTATGTTCCTTTTGATGGCATAGAATGCCCATCTTGCCTTGTCTCTTCAGGTCGTTCACAGCTTTGTGGAAGTTACCTGTGGCGCTGATGTTTAGGCCAACGTATGTATAGTTGTGTGTGCTCTAGGGCAACAGTGTCTAGATGGAATTTGTATTTGTGGTCCTGTCAACTGGACCTTTTTTGGAACACCATTATTTTGGTCATACTGAGATTTACTGTCAGTGCCCAGGGGTGGGGTGCTGCAGACTGTTCTAGTGTCCTCGCCAATTCGTTGATATATATGTTGGAAGAGGGCGGGGCTTAAGCTGCATCCCTGTCTCACCCCACGGCCCTGTGGAAAGAATGTGTTTTTTGCAAATTTGCATTTGCATTTCTTAATATTACTCAGATCCTTTGGCTTTGATGCCTCATGATTTGAGTAATGCTATGTTCAAGTAGACTTATTTTTCTGTTGTCTGATAGGGGTGTCAGTGGGCTGACTGAACGCTCTGAGAGACTCTGGGTTGAGGTCAGTGATAAAGTAGTCTACAATACAACTGCCAAGAGATAAGCTATAGGTGTACCTACCATAGGAGTAGCCTATAATTGACTATGCACAGTACCAGCGTGCGACAAAGCTGCAGGAGTGACCCGTTTTTGTTGGTTATGTAGTTGTGTAATGGGGCATATGGGGGTGGGAATGCTGTCACCTGCAGGCAGGTGTTTGTCCCCCTGTGTGCTGAGGGTGTCAGGTTCTTGTCCAGTTCTGGCATTTAGGTCGCCACAGACTAGTACATGTCTCTGGGCCTGGAAATGATTGATCTCTCTCTGATGTAGTGTAGCGGGGAACAATGCTAATGACGGCCTTTTCCTCATTAACCACCCACTTTACAAGGAAACAGAGAGACACACAGTGAGAGTTTCACACAGGGGAGGGGAGGGAGCAGCACATCATTGCTAATGACTCCCTCACAGGAGGAGCAGATTTAATAAGCTTTAATTACTCACCAGTGCCTCTCTAACACGGGGGTCCTGATAGGCTGAGGAGTGTTCACACTTGTAATTAATGTGTCATTTAGTAATGGACAATTTAGAGGACAATCAGCTGTATTATATTAGCTCTGAGGAGAGAGGACAATCAGCTGTATTATATTAGCTCTGAGGAGAGAGGACAATCAGCTGTATTATATTAGCTCTGAGGAGAGAGGACAATCAGCTGTATTATATTAGCTCTGGGGAGAGAGGGAGATTAGCTGTGTTATATTAGCTCTGGGGAGAGAGGACAATCAGCTGTATTATATTAGCTCTGTCTGAGGAGAGTACAATCAGCTGTATTATATTAGCTCTGAGGAGAGAGGACAATCAACTGTATTATATTAGCTCTGAGGAGAGAGGACAATCAGCTGTGTTATATTAGCTCTGAGGAGAGAGGACAATCAGCTGTGTTATATTAGCTCTGTCTGAGGAGAGAGGACAATCAGCTGGGTTATATTAGCTCTGTCTGAGGAGAGAGGACAATCAGCTGTGTTATATTAGCTCTGAAGAGAGAGGACAATCAGCTGTGTTATATTAGCTCTGTCTGAGGAGAGGGGACAATCAGCTGTATTATATTAGCTCTGTCTGAGGAGAGAGGACAATCAGCTGTGTTATATTAGCTCTGAGGAGAGAGGACAATCAGCTGTGTTATATTAGCTCTGTCTGAGGAGAGAGTACAATCAGCTGCATTATACTAGCTGATCTGAGGGCAAACCTTGAGTAGAACTGCTGTGCTGCCTGGTAGGAGACAGTGGGAGTGAGTGAGAGTGATAGTGATTTGAGGGTGGGAGTGAGTGAGAGTGATTTGAGGGTGGGAGTGAGTGAGAGTGATTTGAGGGTGGGAGTGAGTGAGAGTGATTTGAGGGTGGGAGTGAGTGAGAGTGATTTGAGGGTGGGAGTGAGTGAGAGTGATTTGAGGGTGGGAGTGAGTGAGAGTGATTTGAGGGTGGGAGTGAGTGAGAGTGATTTGAGGGTGGGAGTGAGTGAGTGATTTGAGGGTGGGAGTGAGTGAGAGTGATTTGAGGGTGGGAGTGAGTGAGAGTGATTTGAGGGTGGGAGTGAGTGAGAGTGATTGAAGGAAGGAGGGAGAGAAAGAAGCGCAGGCAGGATTTGAAACACCAGGACAGGGGTTGTGGGTAGATTGCCCAGTGATCCCTGCTCCACCAAGCGACTAATGTCAGGGTAATACTGGCAGCAGGCCGGTAACACCACTGTAATGAAAAACACCAGGAGAGACCATATCAGAGGGCTCCTCCGCATAGCAGAGTTGAGATTAGCATCAGCGCTAGCAGGGGGGAGTGAATTTTCAGGTAGAGATTAGCCTTTGCGCTAAGGAAGTGAGGACGAGATTAGCCTAGGCGCTAGGGAAGTGAGGTAGAGATTAGATTTTGCGCTACCAGTAGAGACTAGGGTAGATTAGCCCCGATGCTAGCAGGGTGGCTGACACTGGGACTGAGGGGGAGGCAAGGCTTTAGTGTAGCTGATTATTAGAAGCCTGGCGCTCTGCTCTGCACGCTCCACACTGATTGAGGCTCTGGTGAAGTGCTTTGTAGCTGTAGTATGGCACAGAGATGTCCTTTAGATGGAGACTGCTTCAGACAGTGGGTGACGGAAGTCATCCACAGGGGAATCTGCAGGGCAATATGTATTTATTGAGATTCTAAATCATTTCTAACTCTGAAATAGGTTTTGCCTCCTGAGTTCATTTTTAAAAAGTAAAAGACTTTTGAAATCTCTGTTGCTTGTTGCGTTTCATTAGTTTAATTCTGTTTTGGGGAGGAAAACAGTGACAGCTTTCTACTGACCTCTTACACAACATGACCAAAAGTATGTGGAGACCTGCTCGTCCAACATCTCATTCCAAAATCATGGTCATTAATATTGAATTTGTTCCAGACCATTATTCCTCCTCCACCAAAATGTACAGTTGGCACTATGCATTCGGGCAGGTAGGGTTCTCCTGGCATCCGCCTAACCCAGCTTCCTTCGTCTGACTGCCAGATGGTGAAGCGTGATTCATCACTCCAGAGAATGCGTTTCCACTTTTCCAGAGTCCAATCGTGGCAAGCTTTACATCTCTCCAGCCGATGCTTGGCATTGCGCATGGTGATCTTAGGCTTGTATGCGGGTGCTCGGCCATGGAAACCTGGCTGTTGACCGGGGCAGCTCTAGCAGGGCAGAAATTTGATGAACTGACTTGGAAAGGTGGCATCCTATGACGGTGCCACGTTGAAAGTCCCTGAGCTCCTCAGTAAGGCTATTATACTGCCAATGTTTGTCTATGGAGAATGCATGGCTGTGTGCTCGCTTTTATACACCTGTCAGTAACTGGCTGAAATATATATATGAAGTGTATATATAGTGTATATTTACCAGGTGGTAATTATGCCCTATGTTACAGAGTTACATCGAGGATACATCAAATCTCAGCAAAATAAGAAATGTCCCTTTTTCAGGACCCTGTTTTTAAAAGAAAATTCGTAAAAATCGAAATAACTTCACAGATCTTCATTGTTAAGGGTTTAAACACTGTTTCCCATGCTTGTTCAATGAACCAAAATCAATTAATGAACATGTACCTGTGGAACGGTTGTTAAGACACTTAACAGCTTACAGACGGTCGGCAATTAAGGTCACAGTTATGAAAACAGGACACTAAAGAGGCCTTTATACTGACTCTGAAAAACACAGAAACAAAGATGCCCAGGGTCTCTGCTCATCTGTGTGAACGTGCCTTAGGCATGCTGCAAGGAGGGATGAGGACTGCAGATGTGGCCAGGGCAATAAATTGCAATGTCCGTACTGTGAGACGCCTAAGACAGCGCTACAGGGAAACAGGACAGACAGCATATCCTCCAATCATAGTCCATATCCTCCAACCATAGTCCATATCCTCCAACCGTAGTCCATATCCCCCAACCGTAGTCCATATCCTCCAACCGTAGTCCATATCCTCCAACCGTAGTCCACATCCTCCAACCGTAGTCCACATCCTCCAACCGTAGTCCATATCCTCCAACCGTAGTCCATATCCTCCAACCGTAGTCCATATCCTCCAACCGTAGTCCATATCCCCCAACCGTAGTCCATATCCTCCAACCGTAGTCCATATCCTCCAACCGTAGTCCACATCCTCCAACCGTAGTCCACATCCTCCAACCGTAGTCCACATCCTCCAACCGTAGTCCATATCCTCCAACCGTAGTCCATATCCTCCAACCGTAGTCCATATCCTCCAACCGTAGTCCATATCCTCCAACCGTAGTCCATATCCTCCAACTATAGTCCATATCCTCCAACCAATTCCTTGTCTTTCCCTTTTGGGTTTTGCTGGTTATTCTGTTGTGGGGCTCAGCTATAAGCACAGTGAGCTGTGATCTATATAGACGAGGACATCTCTGAGCTGTGATCTATATAGACGAGGACATCTCTGAGCTGTGATCTATATAGACGAGGACATCCCTGATGTCTCGTTTGCCAGAGAACACCAAGATTGGAAAATTCGCCACTGGCCCCCTGTGCTCTTCACAGATGAAAGCAGGTTCACACTGAGCACATGTGACAGAGTCTGGAGACGCCGTGGAGAACGTTCTGTTGCCTGCAACATCCTCCAGCATGACCGGTTTGGCTCTGGGTCAGTCATGGTGTGGGGTGGCATTTCTTTGGGGGGCCGCACAGCCCTCCATGTGCTCACCAGAGGTAGCCTGACTGCCATTAGGTACTGAGATGAGATCCTCAGACCCCTGGTGAGACCATATGCTGGTGCGGTTGGCCCTGGGTTCCTCCTAATGCAAGACAATGCTAGACCTCATGTGGCTGGAGTGTGTCAGCAGTTCCTGCAAGAGGAAGGCATTGATGCTATGGACTGGCCCGCCCGCTCCCCAGACCTGAATCCAATTGAGCACATCTGGGACATCATGTCTCGCTCCATCCACCAACGCCACGTTGCACCACAGACTGTCCAGGAGTTGGCGGATGCTTTAGTCCAGGTCTGGGAGGAGATCCCTCAGGAGACCATCCGCCACCTCATCAGGAGCATGCCCAGGCGTTGTAGGGAGGTCATACAGGCACGTGGTGCCACACACACTACTGAGCCTAATTTTGACTTGTTTTAAGGACATTACATCAAAGTTGGATCAGCCTGTAGTGTGGTTTTCCACTTTAATTTTGAGTGTGACTCCAAATCCAGACCTCCATGGGTTGATAAATTTGATTTCCATTGATAATTTTTGTGTGATTTTGTTGTCAGAACATTCAACTATGAAAAGAAAAAAGTATTTAATAAGAATATTTGATTAATTCAGATCTAGGATGTGTTATTTTAGTATTCCCTTTTTTGAGCAGTTTATATAGACGAGGGCATCCCTGAGCTGTGATCTATATAGACGAGGGCATCCCTGAGCTGTGATCTATATAGACGAGGGCATCCCTGAGCTGTGATCTATATAGACGAGGGCATCCCTGAGCTGTGATCTATATAGACGAGGACATCCCTGAGCTGTGATCTATATAGACGAGGGCATCCCTGAGCTGTGATCTATATAGACGAGGGCATCCCTGAGCTGTGATCTATATAGACGAGGGCATCCCTGAGCTGTGATCTATATAGACGAGGGCATCCCTGAGCTGTGATCTATATAGACGAGGGCATCCCTGAGCTGTGATCTATATAGACGAGGGCATCTCTGAGCTGTGATCTATATAGACGAGGGCATCCCTGAGCTGTGATCTATATAGACGAGGGCATCCCTGAGCTGTGATCTATATAGACGAGGGCATCCCTGAGCTGTGATCTATATAGACGAGGGCATCCCTGAGCTGTTATCTATATAGACGAGGGCATCCCTGAGCTGTGATCTATATAGACGAGGGCATCCCTGAGCTGTGATCTATATAGACGAGGGCATCTCTGAGCTGTGATCTATATAGACGAGGGCATCCCTGAGCTGTGATCTATATAGACGAGGGCATCCCTGAGCTGTGATCTATATAGACGAGGGCATCCCTGAGCTGTGATCTATATAGACGAGGGCATCCCTGAGCTGTGATCTATATAGACGAGGGCATCCCTGAGCTGTGATCTATATAGACGAGGGCATCTCTGTAAAGTAGAGAATCTTCCTTCAGGGATTATACATACACACACGTTGGTTTTACTCCAAGTGGAGACCAACAAAAATATTCCCATTCAAAATCCTTTTTCTCTAACCCCCAAACCTAACCTTAATCCCAAACCCAAAAACGAATCCTAACCCCTAACCCGAATTCTAACCCTTAACCTAATCCCTAAAGCTAAAATAGCATAGCACCGGTGAAATGTCCCCAATTTCCCCCCCTTCTTCTTTACTATCCTTGTGATCACTTTTGTAACTCAAAAGGATAGTGAAGTTCGACCACACCCAGCCGTTGTATCCACTACCGAGGTTCCAAAACAGGAAGAGAGGGAAAAACCTTTTGACAAGATACGAAGAGTTTCTCGTGGGTAAAAAGTCTTCTGCGGAGCGCTTGTACAATACCTGCTCCAGCCTATCCCGAGTGCGGAAATTTCTACAAGTAAGGTCCAGGGGGCAATGCCTATGAAGGACTGTGTTGCACGGCTAAATACAGGCAAGCCATAAATCAAACTATAGCTTAGGCTAGTGTCAAATTGTAATGTCGGCCAAAGAGTACGCTTGGTGAGAGGGTTCCACGCGCTCAGGCCTTCTCTGAGCTGCTTCAGCGAGGAGATGGTGCATTTCTTTTTCACATCACATGTATGGTAATCTCGGAGACAGATCTTTGGCGAGTTTGGCTTGGGAACTCGTGACGTTTGGCACACTGACACAGCATTGGGACAACTTTAATCAAGACTCTGTTATAGATCGTGGCACTGTCGCGGATCACATGAATCACTCGATTCCAACGCAATTCCTTTATGATCTCTTCCATTGTCTACCTCATGACCCCAGCCGGGCCAGAGCTCTGATAGAGATCCCATTAATATATCTTCCATCGTCTTCCGCATAACGCAGAGAGAGCGGTGCTAAAGTGTGGGTTCCCCGGTTTGGCTGGTTATGGAGACTGCTGAGCCCCAGCCCATGGGTGTTGCCTGGGTAAGGAGAGTAGGTGTGGATGCCTGGAGGTCTGTACTTAAGCTGTGGAGATGGACAAAGTGGAGTGGCCCCAGTGAGAAGGCCAATGTGTGTGGAGGTAAGGTCAGCAGTCAGTGGGGGGCCTGGAGGTCAGATAGGAGTGGGGGAGAGGTCAGCAGTCAGTGGGGGGCCTGGAGGTCAGATAGGAGTGGGGGAGAGGTCAGCAGTCAGTGGGGGGCCTGGAGGTCAGATAGGAGTGGGGGAGAGGTCAGATAGGAGTGGGGGAGAGGTCAGCAGTCAGTGGGGGGCCTGGAGGTCAGATAGGAGTGGGGGAGAGGTCAGCAGAGGTCAGATAGGAGAGGTCAGCAGTCAGTGGGGGGCCTGGAGGTCAGATAGGAGTGGGGGAGAGGTCAGATAGGAGTGGGGGAGAGGTCAGCAGTCAGTGGGGGGCTTGGAGGCCAGATAAGAGTGGGGGAGAGGTCAGCAGAGGTCAGATAGGAGAGGTCAGTAGTCAGTGGGGGGCCTGGAGGTCAGATAGGAGGGGGGGAGAGGTCAGCAGAGTTCAGATAAGCCCGTGCTTTCTGGAGCGAAAGCTGGACATAGTCTCTGGAGCGAAAGCTGGACCAAGAGGTATAATATATATTTATATAGTGAAAACAATAGTGAACCTTGAGGAACACCAACATTTACCTTAGATTTTTCAGAGGACAAACCATCCACAGAGACTAACTGATGTCTTTCTGACAGATCTTAACCAGGCAAGAACTTGTCCATGTAGACCAATTAGAGTTTCTAATCTCTCCAGAAGAATGTGGTGATCGATGGTTCAAAAGTAGCACTAAGGTCTTGGAGACCAGATCCTTGGTCTTGTCTAGGAGGACAGATGTAGAACCTTGGTCTGGGAGGACAGATGCAGAACCTTGGTCTGGTCTAGCAGGACAGATGTAGAGCCTTGGTCTGGTCTAGGAGGACAGATGTAGAACCTTGGTCTGGTCTGGGAGGACAGATGCAGAACCTTGGTCTGGTCTAGGAGGACAGATGCAGAACCTTGGTCTGGTCTAGGAGGACAGATACGGAACCTTGGTCTGGTCTAGGAGGACAGATGTAGAACCTTGGTCTGGTCTAGGAGGACAGATGTAGAGCCTTGGTCTTGTCTAGGAGGACAGATGCAGAACCTTGGTCTGGGAGGACAGATGCAGAACCTTGGTCTGGGAGGACAGATGCAGAACCTTGGTCTGGGAGGACAGATGCAGAACCTTGGTCTGGGAGGACAGATGTAGAACCTTGGTCTGGTCTGGGAGGACAGATGCAGAATTTTGGTCTGGTCTAGGAGGACAGATGTAGAACCTTGGTCTGGTCTAGGAGGACAGATGTAGAACATTGGTCTGGTCTAGGAGGACAGATGCAGAACCTTGGTCTAGGAGGACAGATGTAGAATATTGGTCTGGTCTGGGAGGACAGATGCAGAACCTTGGTCTGGTCTAGGTGGACAGATGTAGAACCTTGGTCTGGTCTAGGAGGACAGATGCAGAATTTTGGTCTGGTCTAGGAGGACAGCTGTAGAACATTGGTCTGGTCTAGGAGGACAGCTGTAGAACATTGGTCTGGTCTAGGATGACAGATGTAGAACCTTGGTCTGGTCTAGGAGGACAGCTGTAGAACATTGGTCTGGTCTAGGAGGACAGCTGTAGAACATTGGTCTGGTCTAGGAGGACAGCTGTAGAACCTTGGTCTGGTCTAGGAGGACAGCTGTAGAACCTTGGTCTGGTCTAGGAGGACAGCTGTAGAACCTTGGTCTGGTCTAGGAGGACAGCTGTAGAACCTTGGTCTGGTCTAGGAGGACAGCTGTAGAACCTTGGTCTGGTCTAGGAGGACAGCTGTAGAACCTTGGTCTGGTCTAGGAGGACAGCTGTAGAACCTTGGTCTGGTCTAGGAGGACAGCTGTAGAACCTTGGTCTGGTCTAGGAGGACAGCTGTAGAACCTTGGTCTGGTCTAGGAGGACAGCTGTAGAACCTTGGTCTGGTCTAGGAGGACAGCTGTAGAACCTTGGTCTGGTCTAGGAGGACAGCTGTAGAACCTTGGTCTGGTCTAGGAGGACAGCTGTAGAACCTTGGTCTGGTCTAGGATGACAGCTGTAGAACCTTGGTCTGGTCTAGGAGGACAGCTGTAGAACCTTGGTCTGGTCTAGGATGACAGCTGTAGAACCTTGGTCTGGTCTAGGAGGACAGCTGTAGAACCTTGGTCTGGTCTAGGAGGACAGCTGTAGAACCTTGGTCTGGTCTAGGATGACAGCTGTAGAACCTTGGTCTGGTCTAGGAGGACAGCTGTAGAACCTTGGTCTGGTCTAGGATGACAGCTGTAGAACCTTGGTCTGGTCTAGGAGGACAGCTGTAGAACCTTGGTCTGGTCTAGGAGGACAGATTTACTTCTGCTCTTTAATCATTTTTTATTTATTTTTTTACTTTTCTATTTTTAAAAATAAATAAATAATTTGACCTTTTAGACTAGGCAAGTCAGTTAAGAACAAATTCTTATTTTCAATGACGGCCTAGGAACAGTGGGTTAACTGCCTGTTCAGGGGCAGAACGACATATTTGTACTTTTTTTAATTTCACCTTTATTTAACCAGGTAGGCTAGTTGAGAACAAGTTCTCATTTGCAACTGCGACCTGGCCAAGATAAAGCAAAGCAGTGTGAACAGACAACACAGAGTTACACATGTAGTAAACACCTTGTCAGCTCGGGAATTCAATCTAGCAACCTTTCTGTTACTAGTCCAACACTCTAACCACTAGGCTACCTGCTGGTTACTGGCCCAACACTCTAACCACTAGGCTACCTGCTGGTTACTGGCCCAACGCTCTAACCACTAGGCTACCTGCTGGTTACTGGCCCAACGCTCTAACCACTAGGCTACCTGCTGGTTACTGGCCCAACGCTCTAACCACTAGGCTACCTGCTGGTTACTGGCCCAACACTCTAACCACTAGGCTACCTGCTGGTTACTGGCCCACCGCTTTAACCACTAGGCTACCTGCTGGTTACTGGCCCAACGCTCTAACCACTAGGCTACCTGCTGTTTACTGGCCCACCGCTTTAACCACTAGGCTACCTGCTGGTTACTGGCCCAACGCTCTAACCACTAGGCTACCTGCTGTTTACTGGCCCACCGCTTTAACCACTAGGCTACCTGCTGGTTACTGGCCCAACGCTCTAACCACTAGGCTACCTGCTGGTTACTGGCCCAACGCTCTAACCACTAGGCTACCTGCTGGTTACTGGCCCAACGCTCTAACCACTAGGCTACCTGCTGGTTACTGGCCCAACACTCTAACCACTAGGCTACCTGCTGGTTACTGGCCCAACACTCTAACCACTAGGCTACCTACTGGTTACTGGCCCAACGCTCTAACCACTAGGTTACCTGCTGGTTACTGCCCAACACTCTAACCACTAGGCTACCTGCTGTTTACTGGCCCACCGCTCTAACCACTAGGCTACCTGCTGGTTACTGGCCCAACGCTCTAACCACTAGGCTACCTGCTGGTTACTGGCCCAACGCTCTAACCACTAGGCTGCCTGCTGGTTACTGGCCCAACACTCTAACCACTAGGCTACCTACTGGTTACTGGCCCAACTCTCTAACCACTAGGCTACCTGCTGGTTACTGGCCCAACGCTCTAAACACTAGGCTACCTGCTGGTTACTGGCCCAACGCTCTAACCACTAGGCTACCTGCTGGTTACTAGTCCAACGCTCTAACCACTAGGCTACCTGCTGGTTACTGGCCCAACGCTCTAACCACTAGGCTACCTGCTGGTTACTGGCCCAACGCTCTAACCACTAGGCTACCTGCCGGTTACTGACCCAATGCTTTAACCACTAGGCTACCTGCTGGTTACTGGCCCAACGCTCTAACCACTAGGCTACCTGCTGGTTACTAGTCCAACACTCTAACCACTAGGCTACCTGCTGGTTACTGACCCAATGCTTTAACCACTAGGCTACCTGCTGGTTACTGGCCCAACGCTCTAACCACTAGGCTACCTGCTGGTTACTAGTCCAACACTCTAACCACTAGGCTACCTGCTGGTTACTAGCCCAACACTCTAACCACTAGGCTACCTGCTGGTTACTAGCCCAACGCTCTAACCACTAGGCTACCTGCTGGTTACTAGTCCAACGCTCTAACCACTAGGCTACCTGCTGGTTACTGGCCCAACGCTCTAACCACTAGGCTACCTGCTGGTTACTGGCCCAACGCTCTAACCATTAGGCTACCTGCTGGTTACTGGCCCAACGCTCTAACCACTAGGCTACCTGCTGGTTACTAGTCCAACACTCTAACCACTAGACTACCTGCTGGTTACTAGCCCAACGCTCTAACCACTAGGCTACCTGCTCTAACCACTAGGCTACCTGCTCTAACCACTAGGCTACCTGCTCTAACCACTAGGCTACCTGCTGGTTACTAGCCCAACGCTCTAACCACTAGGCTACCTGCTCTAACCACTAGGCTACCTGCTCTAACCACTAGGCTACCTGCTCTAACCACTAGGCTACCTGCTCTAACCACTAGGCTACCTGCTCTAACCACTAGGCTACCTGCTCTAACCACTAGGCTACCTGCTCTAACCACTAGGCTACCTGCTCTAACCACTAGGCTACCTGCCGCCCCATCACTTATTTTTATTTAATTTGCATTGTTGTATTTGGGGGATGTGACAAATTTAAAATTTGATTTCATATGATTAAATGTTAATTTCCCACCTTTACAAGTGCAGTCTCAGTACTATGATGGGATGTAACACCAGACTGAAGCATTTCATATACATTATTTGTATTCAGGAAGGCAGTGAGTTGACGCGCAACAGCTTTTTTAAATTAATTTTTTATTTTGAGAATGGGAGATTCGATATAGACCAATAGTTTTTTATTTATTTTGAGGAATGGGAGATTCGATATAGACCAATAGTTTTTTATTTATTTTGAGGAATGGGAGATTCGATATAGACCAAAAGTTTTTTATTTATTTTGAGGAATAGGAGATTCGATATAGACCAATAGTTTTTTATTTATTTTGAGGAATAGGAGATTCGATATAGACCAATAGTTTTTTATTTATTTTGAGGAATAGGAGATTCGATATAGACCAATAGTTTTTTATTTATTTTGAGGAATAGGAGATTCGATATAGACCAATAGTTTTTTATTTATTTTGAGGAATAGGAGATTCGATATAGACCAATAGTTTTTTATTTATTTTGAGGAATGGGAGATTCTATATGAACCAATAGTTTTTTATTTATTTTGAGGAATGGGAGATTCGATATAGACCAATAGTTTTTTATTTATTTTGAGAATGGGAGATTCGATATAGACCAATAGTTTTTTATTTATTTTGAGGAATGGGAGATTCTATATGAACCAATAGTTTTTTATTTATTTTGAGGAATAGGAGATTCGATATAGACCAATAGTTTTTTATTTATTTTGAGGAATGGGAGATTCTATATGAACCAATAGTTTTTTATTTATTTTGAGGAATAGGAGATTCGATATAGACCAATAGTTTTTTATTTATTTTGAGGAATGGGAGATTCGATATAGACCAATAGTTTTTTATTTATTTTGAGGAATGGGAGATTCTATATGAACCAATAGTTTTTTATTTATTTTGAGGAATGGGAGATTCGATATAGACCAATAGTTTTTTATTTATTTTGAGGAATAGGAGATTCGATATAGACCAATAGTTTTTTATTTATTTTGAGGAATGGGAGATTCTATATGAACCAATAGTTTTTTATTTATTTTGAGGAATGGGAGATTCTATATGAACCAATAGTTTTTTATTTATTTTGAGGAATGGGAGATTCGATATAGACCAATAGTTTTTTATTTATTTTGAGGAATGGGAGATTCGATATAGACCAATAGTTTTTTATTTATTTTGAGGAATGGAAGATTCGATATAGACCAATAGTTTTTTATTTATTTTGAGGAATGGGAGATTCTATATGAACCAATAGTTTTTTATTTATTTTGAGGAATGGGAGATTCGATATAGACCAATAGTTTTTTATTTATTTTGAGGAATAGGAGATTCGATATAGACCAATAGTTTTTTATTTATTTTGAGGAATGGGAGATTCTATATGAACCAATAGTTTTTTATTTATTTTGAGGAATGGGAGATTCTATATGAACCAATAGTTTATTATTTATTTTGAGGAATGGGAGATTCGATATAGACCAATAGTTTTTTATTTATTTTGAGGAATAGGAGATTCGATATAGACCAATAGTTTTTTATTTATTTTGAGGAATGGGAGATTCGATATAGACCAATAGTTTTTTATTTATTTTGAGGAATGGGAGATTCGATATAGACCAATAGTTTTTTATTTATTTTGAGGAATGGGAGATTCGATATAGACCAATAGTTTTTTATTTATTTTGAGGAATGGGAGATTCTATATAGACCAATAGTTTTTTATTTATTTTGAGAATGGGAGATTCTATATGAACCAATAGTTTTTTATTTATTTTGAGAATGGGAGATTCTATATGAACCAATAGTTTTTTATTTATTTTGAGAATGGGAGATTCTATATGAACCAATAGTTTTTTATTTATTTTGAGAATGGGAGATTCTATATGAACCAATAGTTTTTTATTTATTTTGAGGAATGGGAGATTCGATATAGACCAATAGTTTTTTATTTATTTTGAGGAATGGGAGATTCGATATAGACCAATAGTTTTTTATTTATTTTGAGAATGGGAGATTCGATATAGACCAATAGTTTTTTATTTATTTTGAGAATGGGAGATTCGATATAGACCAATAGTTTTTTATTTATTTTCCGGGTCAGGTTTTGGCCTTTTCAAAGACTTTGGTACACTTCTAGAAGATATGGTTGATTATGTTCAACATGGCCAAGCACAGGAAGTAGCTATTTCAGTCGTTGGAATGAGTTCCATCAACATGGCCAAACACAGGAAGTAGCTTTCAGTCATTGGAATGAGTTCCATCAACATGGCCAAGCACAGGAAGTAGCTCTTTCAGTCATTGGAATGAGTTCCATCAACATGGCCAAGCACAGGAAGTAGCTCTTTCAGTCATTGGAATGAGTTCCATCAACATGGCCAAGCACAGGAAGTAGCTTTCAGTCATTGGAATGAGTTCCATCAACATGGCCAAGCACAGGAAGTAGCTCTTTCAGTCATTGGAATGAGTTCCATCAACATGGCCAAGCACAGGAAGTAGCTCTTTCAGTCATTGGAATGAGTTCCATCAACATGGCCAAGCACAGGAAGTAGCTCTTTCAGTCATTGGAATGAGTTCCATCAACATGGCCAAGCACAGGAAGTAGCTTTCAGTCATTGGAATGAGTTCCATCAACATGGCCAAGCACAGGAAGTAGCTCTTTCAGTCATTGGAATGAGTTCCATCAACATGGCCAAGACAAGGAAGTAGCTCTTTCAGTTGTTGGAATAAGTTCCAAATCAAGAGTCGGCTTTCTATTCCGCAACAAAGCCTCCTTCACTCACGCCGCCAAGCTTACCCTAGTAAAACTGACTATCCTACCGATCCTCGACTTCGGCGATGTCATCTACAAAATGGCTTCCAACACTCTACTCAGCAAACTGGATGCAGTCTATCACAGTGCCATCCGTTTTGTCACTAAAGCACCTTATACCACCCACCACTGCGACTTGTATGCTCTAGTCGGCTGGTCCTCGCTACATATTCGTCGCCAGACCCACTGGCTCCAGGTCATCTACAAGTCCTTGCTAGGTAAAGCTCCGCCTTATCTCAGTTCACTGGTCACGATGGCAACACCCATCCGTAGCACTCGCTCCAGCAGGTGTATCTCACTGATCATCCCTAAAGCCAACACCTCATTTGGCCGCCTTTCGTTCCAGTACTCTGCTGCCTCTGATTGGAACGAACTGCAAAAATCGCTGAAGTTGGAGACTTTTATCTCCCTCACCAACTTCAAACATCAGCTATCTGAGCAGCTAACCGATCGCTGCAGCTGTACATAGTCTATTGGTAAATAGCCCACCCATTTTCATCTACCTCATTCCCATACTGTTTTTATTTATTTACTTTTCTGCTCTTTTGCACACCAATATCTCTACCTGTACATGACCATCCGATCACTTATCACTCCAGTGTTAATCTGCAAAATTGTAATTATTCGCCTACCTCCTCATGCCTTTTGCACACATTGTATATAGACTCCCCCTTTTTTTTCTACTGTGTTATTGACTTGTTAATTGTTTACTCCATGTGTAACTCTGTTGTTGTCTGTTCACACTGCTATGCTTTATCTTGGCCAGGTCGCAGTTGTAAATGAGAACTTGTTCTCAACTTAGCCTACCTGTTTAAATAAAGGTGAAATAAAAAATAAAAAAATAAAACAGGAAGTAGCTCTTTCAGTCGTTGGAATGAGTTCCATCAACATGGCCAAGTACAGGAAGTAGCTCTTTCAGTCATTGGAATGAGTTCCATCAACATGGCCAAGCACAGGAAGTAGCTCTTTCAGTCATTGGAATGAGTTCCATCAACATGGCCAAGTACAGGAAGTAGCTCTTTCAGTCGTTGGAATAAGTTCCATCAACATGGCCAAGCACAGGAAGTAGCTCTTTCAGTCATTGGAATGAGTTCCATCAACATGGCCAAGTACAGGAAGTAGCTCTTTCAGTCATTGGAATGAGTTCCATCAACATGGCCAAGCACAGGAAGTAGCTTTCAGTCATTGGAATAAGTTCCATCAACATGGCCAAGCACAGGAAGTAGCTCTTTCAGTCATTGGAATGAGTTCCATCAACATGGCCAAGCACAGGAAGTAGCTCTTTCAGTCATTGGAATGAGTTCCATCAACATGGCCAAGCACAGGAAGTAGCTTTCAGTCATTGGAATGAGTTCCATCAACATGGCCAAGTACAGGAAGTAGCTCTTTCAGTCGTTGGAATAAGTTCCAGAAGGCAGCTGGAAGGTTTAGCGGCCTTTTTTCGTGAATGTGTTGAGAGATACAGGATTAAAACACTTGAGTGTCTCCATTGATCCTAGCTACCGGCAGTTCTGCACAGACTCAGGACAACTGAGTTTTGGAGAAATGCACATATTCAATTAGAATATTACCTGCCATGACTACAAGGTCCGATAGGAATTCAGGGAATTCAGTGTGGAACGTTGTATACGGCCCAGGAGGCCTGTAAACAGTAGCTATAAAAAGTTATTGAGTAGACTGCATAGATTTCATTACTAGAAGCTCCAAAACGCAATCATTTTATACCCCCTCTCTCATCCCTTCATCCTTCCCTCTTCATCTATCGTCTGTCTTCATCTCTTCCCCTCTGCTCCCTCCCCTCCCTTCCCCTCCTCCCTCTTCCTTCCCCTCTGCTCCCTCCCCTCCCTTCCCCTCCTCCCTCTTCCTCCCCATCCTCTCTCTTTCTTCCCATTAAACGTTGTATCTCTGTGTAAACGGTAAGAGCGTGGCAGCGCAGCGAAGTGCAGCTGTCTAATTGATGTTGTCTTATTAATGAACAGACAGCGCTGGGACATCACTCCTAATTAGCTTGTCTTATAGCTGGAGCACACAGCACCGCGTCGTGTCACAAACAGAGATAATTAGAGCACTGTGTGTGTGTGTTTTTAATTATCCCTGTCACTCATTAAGACTAGAAGATAGTCCACCTGGAGAGTGTCTTCACCACAGGGTTCTGAGAGTCCACCTGGAGAGTGCCTTCACCACAGGGTTCTGAGAGTCCACCTGGAGAGTGTCTTCACCACAGGGTTCTGAGAGTCCACCTGGAGAGTGCCTTCACCACAGGGTCTAGAGAGTCCACCTGGAGAGTGTCTTCACCACAGGGTCTAGATAGTGTCTTCACCACAGGGTCTAGATAGTGTCTTCACCACAGGGTCTAGATAGTGTCTTCACCACAGGGTCTAGATAGTGTCTTCACCACAGGGTTCAGATAGTCCACCTAGAGAGTGTGGTGGTTGTGTGTCTGTGCTGCTCCAATCAGGTAGGAGTTCCTTCACTGACAAGTATGTTTTTGATTCCGTAGTGTCACTGTGTGGATGGGGAGGTCAGGTGGTGTTTGCTGTCTCGTTTTGTAAGTTTGTGATCGTTTCGTTGATGTTTGGTTGGTTCGTTTCGTTGATGTTTGTTTGATCGGTTAGTTTGTGGGTGACAGTATAGCCTACTGGTTTGGTTTCAGACACTGTTTTAATTCTGATATGGTTAATCAGGTGTCTTCCTGCTGGGCTGGAACAACAGACAGACAGACATGATAACTCACGATGAGAACGGAGAAGAATAGCTGCACTTTGAAAGGGCTCTGAAAGATGGAACTATTGTCGTCGCTCAACCCATCGTGTGTCAAATTGCTCAAATGCCCCTATCTCATTATCGATCAAAGGAGTCTGGTCTCTCTGTCTTGTAGTATTTGCCATGATAACTGGGGCGTTAGCTAGCCAGGCGGCTTTAACACTGCTTTACACCACACTGTAATCTAAGGACAGACTGGTGTCAGTAGGCCTATCACGGGAGAGATTTGTCTGGTAAAGCAACCAAACGATCTCTGGACCATATGAAGAATCTGAACCCACAGAGACCACCTCGATGGCAGTATCATTTCTACTTAATCAGGCTCCGTCCCCCAACCCCATGCATGGACAGAGACACGGATTATAGCAGAAAGAAACCCAACAAAGGAGAAAAGAGAGTGAGACAGAGGGAGAAATGTAGAGAAAAAAGGGAAGAGAGAGATTAAGAAGTACACCTGTCACCAGCTCTCCTGTGACCTATCAGTGTGTGAACAGCTATTCTCATGGGGCCCGATTCAGACTAAGGGAATGTACACCATTCCTATGCACACCTTCCCTACGCACTTCTCATTAGTTGCTATTCAGACTTACCTTATGTAGGTGCGCTCTGGGATTTGCAGGCATGGTTGCCTTGCGCGCACTGAACACATTTTAATTCAACAGCTGAAAACCACATTTATCATGGAGTTCTCATTCAACAGGGTTTTCAGCACATTTATCATGGAGTTCTCATTCAACAGGGTTTTCAGCACATTTATCATGGGGTTCTCATTCAATAGGGTTTTCAGCACATTTATCATGGAGTTCTCATTCAATAGGGTTTTCAGCACATTTATCATGGAGTTCTCATTCAACAGGGTTTTCAGCACATTTATCATGGAGTTCTCATTCAACAGGGTTTTCAGCACATTTCTCCCTTTTAAAGTCGGTGTACCTTTTCATTTTCTCAACAGATTAACTAGAATATATTGAGAGAAAGGTTTAGAATATTAGGGATCAATGAAAAAGTCATGCTTATTCATCTCCTTTTCAGCACCAAGATTTTGGTAGATTTAAAAAAATACTCTGTGTATATTATTTTGGTCTGCCATGAAGCTTCTGTCTATAACATGATCTGATCAGTATGTGTTGATAATCCTCCCAAGGCTTTAAAAAAAATATATATATAACGTTAACCTTGGAGAACCGCAAAATGTTGCTACTGCTCTCAACATTGCTGCCCTGAATTTATCAGGCGCTATCGACAAAGATCAGTGGGGAAAAGTAGTGATGTACTACTTTCTGCACACGGTCAGTGTGAACTGGAGTGGCTTGACACAATGTGGCCCAGCATTTACAGTGCCTTGCGAAAGTATTCGGCCCCCTTGAACTTTGCGACCTTTTGCCACATTTCAGGCTTCAAACGTGAAGAATCAACAACAAGTGGGACACAATCATGAAGTGGAACGACATTTATTGGATATTTCAAACTTTTTTAACAAATCAAAAACTGAAAAATTGGCCGTGCAAAATTATTCAGCCCCTTTACTTTCAGTGCAGCAAACTCTCTCCAGAAGTTCAGTGAGGATCTCTGAATGATCCAATGTTGACCTAAATGACTAATGATGATAAATACAATCCACCTGTGTGTAATCAAGTCTCCGTATAAATGCACCTGCATTGTGATAGTCTCAGAGGTCCGTTAAAAGCGCAGAGAGCATCATGAAGAACAAGGAACACACCAGGCAGGTCCGAGATACTGTTGTGAAGAAGTTTAAAGCCGGATTTGGATACAAAAAGATTTCCCAAGCTTTAAACATCCCAAGGAGCACTGTGCAAGCGATAATATTGAAATGGAAGGAGTATCAGACCACTGCAACTCTACCAAGACCTGGCCGTCCCTCTAAACTTTCAGCTCATACAAGGAGAAGACTGATCAGAGATGCAGCCAAGAGGCCCATGATCACTCTGGATGAACTGCAGAGATCTACAGCTGAGGTGGGAGACTCTGTCCATAGGACAACAATCAGTCGTATATTGCACAAATCTGGCCTTTATGGAAGAGTGGCAAGAAGAAAGCCATTTCTTAAAGATATCCATAAAAAGTGTTTAAAGTTTGCCACAAGCCACCTGGGAGACACACCAAACATGTGGAAGAAGGTGCTCTGGTCAGATTAAACCAAAATTGAACTTTTTGGCAACAATGCAAAACGTTATGTTTGGCGAAAAAGCAACACAGCTCATCACCCTGAACACACCATCCCCACTGTCAAACATGGTGGTGGCAGCATCATGGTTTGGGCCTGCTTTTCTTCAGCAGGGACAGGGAAGATGGTTAAAATTGATGGGAAGATGGATGGAGCCAAATACAGGACCATTCTGGAAGAAAACCTGATGGAGTCTGCAAAAGACCTGAGACTGGGACGGAGATTTGTCTTCCAACAAGACAATGATCCAAAACATAAAGCAAATTCTACAATGGAATGGTTCAAAAATAAACATATCCAGGTGTTAGAATGGCCAAGTCAAAGTCCAGACCTGAATCCAATCGAGAATCTGTGGAAAGAACTGAAAACTGCTGTTCACAAATGCTCTCCATCCAACCTCACTGAGCTCGAGCTGTTTTGCAAGGAGGAATGGGAAAACATTTCAGTCTCTCGATGTGTAAAACTGATAGAGACATACCCCAAGCGACTTACAGCTGTAATCGCAGCAAAAGGTGGCGCTACAAAGTATTAACTTAAGGGGGCTGAATAATTTTGCACGGCCAATTTTTCAGTTTTTGATTTGTTAAAAAAGTTTGAAATATCCAATAAATGTCGTTCCACTTCATGATTGTGTCCCACTTGTTGTTGATTCTTCACAAAAAAATACAGTTTTATATCTTTATGTTTGAAGCCTGAAATGTGGCAAAAGGTCGCAAAGTTCAAGGGGGCCGAATACTTTCGCAAGGCACCGTAGCATAGCATTTCTTTCACATGACCCATCTAATATTTTATTCTGGTCACTTTCTATTTTTGCATATATGCTATTTCACTCTACCGTTTACACCTTTCTGTGTATGTGACAAATAAACTTTGATTTGATGTAGTGTGTGTTGACCAGAGACGGTAATGTGAAGAACAACATGACCTGCACCAAAGTCAGATTAGGATAAAGGTGAAGGACGAGATAAAGTGTATTTTTACCTGGAGTTTTTCCTTATTGTAGGCTACTACTTTCACCACTTTTAGTCTTTAAATCTTTGGTTGTTTACTACACTACTCCCTCTGTTTAGCACATGGCCTCACATGTGAATCCTTAAAAGAGATGGGCGGGGCTAAGGCTTAAGAGGGTGTGAACGATGCTGAATGGGTGTAGACAAAGAAGATCTCTCCAGTAGGTACCAAAACATTCAAAGGCCATTTTCTCAAAAGTGGGGTTACACGTTTATCAAAGCAGAATTACGATCCCATTTTTCCTCAACTGTAGTGTATGCTAAACCATTTTCTAGCTCTGAGTCTTTATTTTTATCCAATGTAAAAATAAATACACAATTTAAAATTATTTTGCAACATAAGTCCAAATCCATTTGGTCTCATTTTTCTCCAGGGATGATAAGGTTAAACAGTAGTAATTTATATTTACAATCCCCTTATCCAAATGGATTACTCATTTACCCAGCTCTAATCAATAGCGCTTATCAATTTGTAAATTGCATGGAGAAAGGTGTTAATTCTATCAGAAAAAATAACGTAGATGATGTTGAACTGACAAGTTGCTCAACCTGATTCGCTGTTTCATCGCACCGTTACGGTGGAGGTTATGAAGAATTTAAGTCATGGTTGATTGTGAATTTATCCAGGACACCGGGGTTAACACCCCTCCTCTTATGATAAGTGCAATGGGATCTTTAGTGACCACAGAGAGTCAGGACACCTGTTTAACGTCACCATCCAGAGGGTCCCCGGGGAATGAGGATGTTTTTTGAGTACCTCTTCAACACTACTTCCAGCAGCATCTGGTCTCCCATCCAGGGACTGACCAGGACCAGCCCTGTTTAACATCACCCTCCAGAGGGTCCCCGGGGAATGAGGATGTTTTTTGAGTACCTCTTCAACACTAGCTCTTACTCCGTCTCTCCCCATCAGTTGCTTATCCACTACTCTGTCTCTCCCCATCAGTTGCTTATCCACTACTCTGTCTCTCCCCATCAGTTGCTTATCCACTACTCTGTCTCTCCCCATCAGTTGCTTATCCACTACTCTGTCTCTCCACATCAGTTGCTTATCCACTACTCCGTCTCTCCCCATCAGTTGCTTATCCACTACTCTGTCTCTCCCCATCAGTTGCTTATCCACTACTCCTTCTCTCCCCATCAGTTGCTTATCCACTACTCTGTCTCTCCCCATCAGTTGCTTATCCACTACTCCTTCTCTCCCCATCAGTTGCTTATCCACTACTCTGTCTCTCCACATCAGTTGCTTATCCACTACTCCTTCTCTCCACATCAGTTGCTTATCCACTACTCTGTCTCTCCACATCAGTTGCTTATCCACTACTCTGTCTCTCCACATCAGTTGCTTATCCACTACTCCTTCTCTCCCCATCAGTTGCTTATCCACTACTCTGTCTCTCCACATCAGTTGCTTATCCACTACTCCTTCTCTCCACATCAGTTGCTTATCCACTACTCCTTCTCTCCCCATCAGTTGCTTATCCACTACTCTGTCTCTCCACATCAGTTGCTTATCAACTACTCCGTCTCTCCCAATCAGTTGCTTATCCACTACTCCTTCTCTCCCCATCAGTTGCTTATCCACTACTCTGTCTCTCCACATCAGTTGCTTATCAACTACTCCGTCTCTCCCCATCAGTTGCTTATCCACTACTCCTTCTCTCCCCATCAGTTGCTTATCCACTACTCTGTCTCTCCACATCAGTTGCTTATCAACTACTCCGTCTCTCCACATCAGTTGCTTATCCACTACTCTGTCTCTCCACATCAGTTGCTTATCCACTACTCTGTCTCTCCACATCAGTTGCTTATCCACTACTCCTTCTCTCCACATCAGTTGCTTATCCACTACTCTGTCTCTCCACATCAGTTGCTTATCAACTACTCCGTCTCTCCCCATCAGTTGCTTATCCACTACTCTGTCTCTCCCCATCAGTTGCTTATCCACTACTCTGTCTCTCCCCATCAGTTGCTTATCCACTACTCTGTCTCTCCCCATCAGTTGCTTATCCACTACTCTGTCTCTCCCCATCAGTTGCTTATCCACTACTCTGTCTCTCCCCATCAGTTGCTTATCCACTACTCTGTCTCTCCACATCAGTTGCTTATCCACTACTCTGTCTCTCCACATCAGTTGCTTATCCACTACTCCTTCTCTCCACATCAGTTGCTTATCCACTACTCTGTCTCTCCACATCAGTTGCTTATCAACTACTCCGTCTCTCCCCATCAGTTGCTTATCCACTACTCTGTCTCTCCCCATCAGTTGCTTATCCACTACTCTGTCTCTCCCCATCAGTTGCTTATCCACTACTCTGTCTCTCCCCATCAGTTGCTTATCCACTACTCTGTCTCTCCCCATCAGTTGCTTATCCACTACTCTGTCTCTCCCCATCAGTTGCTTATCCACTACTCTGTCTCTCCACATCAGTTGCTTATCCACTACTCCGTCTCTCCCCATCAGTTGCTTATCCACTACTCTGTCTCTCCACATCAGTTGCTTATCCACTACTCCTTCTCTCCCCATCAGTTGCTTATCCACTACTCTGTCTCTCCACATCAGTTGCTTATCCACTACTCCTTCTCTCCACATCAGTTGCTTATCCACTACTCTGTCTCTCCCCATCAGTTGCTTATCCACTACTCCTTCTCTCCACATCAGTTGCTTATCCACTACTCTGTCTCTCCACATCAGTTGCTTATCCACTACTCTGTCTCTCCACATCAGTTGCTTATCCACTACTCCGTCTCTCCCCATCAGTTGCTTATCCACTACTCTGTCTCTCCCCATCAGTTGCTTATCCACTACTCTGTCTCTCCCCATCAGTTGCTTATCCACTACTCTGTCTCTCCCCATCAGTTGCTTATCCACTACTCTGTCTCTCCACATCAGTTGCTTATCCACTACTCTGTCTCTCCACATCAGTTGCTTATCCACTACTCCGTCTCTCCCCATCAGTTGCTTATCCACTACTCTGTCTCTCCACATCAGTTGCTTATCCACTACTCTGTCTCTCCACATCAGTTGCTTATCCACTACTCTGTCTCTCCACATCAGTTGCTTATCCACTACTCCGTCTCTCCCCATCAGTTGCTTATCCACTACTCTGTCTCTCCCCATCAGTTGCTTATCCACTACTCCTTCTCTCCCCATCAGTTGCTTATCCACTACTCTGTCTCTCCACATCAGTTGCTTATCCACTACTCTGTCTCTCCACATCAGTTGCTTATCCACTACTCTGTCTCTCCACATCAGTTGCTTATCCACTACTCTGTCTCTCCCCATCAGTTGCTTATCCACTACTCTGTCTCTCCACATCAGTTGCTTATCAACTACTCCGTCTCTCCCAATCAGTTGCTTATCCACTACTCCTTCTCTCCCCATCAGTTGCTTATCCACTACTCTGTCTCTCCACATCAGTTGCTTATCAACTACTCCTTCTCTCCACATATGTTGCTTATCCACTACTCCTTCTCTCCACATATGTTGCTTATCCACTACTCCTTCTCTCCCCATCAGTTGCTTATCCACTACTCTGTCTCTCCACATCAGTTGCTTATCCACTACTCCTTCTCTCCCCATCAGTTGCTTATCCACTACTCCTTCTCTCCCCATCAGTTGCTTATCCACTACTCCTTCTCTCCCCATCAGTTGCTTATCCACTACTCTGTCTCTCCACATCAGTTGCTTATCCACTACTCCTTCTCTCCACATCAGTTGCTTATCCACTACTCTGTCTCTCCACATCAGTTGCTTATCAACTACTCCTCATGTTCCTTTGTTCTCATCCACCTGACATCATGTCTCTCATATTTGCATTCCTGGTTATAAAACTGCAGTCCCAAAGTACCTCTGCCTTGGGGCTAAAACTTGTTCCTTATAATAAAATTTTATGTAGTTCTGTTCGGGAGAGTCTCCTTCTCCCTCCCATCTCTCTGTGTCTCCTCTCCTTGCCAGGCGATAAATTGGAAGGCTAAGCCATTCATGAAGTTTAATAAAGCACCGCCATTGCCCAGGGGAGCTGGTATTAGCCACAACGAGAGCTGCCACCGTTTCTACCAATCACATCAACATAATAAGGCTGTTGTATGGGACTTTGACACCTTCCACTCCATCTCCACTCAGCCCTTCACTCCCTCCTCCTCCTCCACTCAGCCCTTCACTCCCTCCTCCTCCTCCACTCAGCCCTTCACTCCCTCCTCCTCCTCCTCCTCCCTCCATCTCCACTCAGCCCTTCACTCCCTCCTCCTCCTCCACTCAGCCCTTCACTCCCTCCTCCTCCTCCACTCAGCCCTTCACTCCCTCCTCCTCCTCCACTCAGCCCTTCACTCCCTCCTCCTCCTCCTCCCTCCATTTCCACTCAGCCCTTCACTCCCTCCTCCTCCTCCACTCAGCCCTTCACTCCCTCCTCCTCCTCCACTCAGCCCTTCACTCCCTCCTCCTCCTCCTCTCTCCATCTCCACTCAGCCCTTCACTCCCTCCTCCTCCTCCACTCAGCCCTTCACTCCCTCCTCCTCCTCCACTCAGCCCTTCACTCCCTCTTCCATCTCCACTCAGCCCTTCACTCCCTCCTCCACCTCCACTCAGCCCTTCACTCCCTCCTCCCTCCATCTCCACTCAGCCCTTCACTCCCCCCTCCTCCTCCTCCCTCCATCTCCACTCAGCCCTTCACTCACTCCTCCTCCTCCCTCCATCTCCACTCCGCCCTTTACTCCCTCCTCCTCCCCCCTCCATCTCCACTCAGCCCTTCACTCCCTCCTCCTCCTCCCTCCATCTCCACTCAGCCCTTCACTCCCCCCTCCTCCTCCTCCCTCCATCTCCACTCCGCCCTTTACTCCCTCCTCCTCTCCCCTCCATCTCCACTCAGCACTCCACTTCCTCCTCCTCTTCCTCCCTCCATCTCCACTCAGTCCTTCACTCCCTCCTCCTCTTCCTCCCTCCATCTACACACAGCCCTTCACTCCCTCCTCCTCCTCCCTCCATCTCCACTCAGCCCTTCACTCCCTCCTCCTCCTCCTGATCCACTGCTCTGGCGCCTTCCATCAGTTGCTGATTCACTGCTCTGTCTCCAAGGAGGAGGAGGAGGGAGTGAAGTGTAGACGGAGGGAGGAGGAGTGGAAGGTGTCCTAAGTCCCGTACAACAGCCTTATTAAGTAGATGTGATTGGTAGAAATGGTGGCCACTCAGCCCTCTCCTCCCCCCTCACCCCCTTCCTATTCCTCTTCTTTCATCTCTCTGTTCCTCTTTCTCTCCCATGTCTCTCATCTCACCTCCTTCCTCTCCTCTCTCTCCCTCCTCTTCTCTCTTTCTCTCTCCTTCTCTCATTTCCCACCCTCCCTCCTCCGCTTCCTCCACTCCCTCCCTTGTCACTCTCTCTCCCTCCATGTTTCCTCCTCTGTCTCTCCTCCTGAGGGAGTTGTGTTTCTGTGTTTGAACACCTGGCTGCAGCACGTCTGTCTGAACAAGAGGAGAGGGGAGAAATAGGGGAGGAGAGGGGAGAAATAGGGGAGGAGAAGGGAGAAATAGGGGAGGAAAAGGGAGAAATAGGGGAGGAAAAGGGAGAAATAGGGGAGGAAAAGGGAGAAATAGGGGAGGAGAAGGGAGAAATAGGGGAGGAGAAGGAAGAAATAGGGGAGGAGAAGGGAGAAATAGGGGAGGAAAAGGGAGAAATAGGGGAGGAGAGGGGGAGAAATAGGGGAGAAGAAGGGAGGAGAAGGGAGAAATAGGGGAGGAAAAGGGAGAAATAGGGGAGGAGAGGGGGAGAAATAGGGGAGGAGGGGGTTCCACCAAATAGGGGAGGAAAAGGGGAGAAATAGGGGAGGAGATAGGGTAGGAAATAGGAGAAGGGAGATATAGGGGAGGAAAAGGGAGAAATAGGGGAAGAGAAGGGAGAAATAGGGGAGGAGAAGGGAGAAATAGGGGAGAAATAGGGAGGAGAAGGGAGAAAAAGGGGAGAAATAGGGGAGGAGAAGGGAGAAAAAGGGGAGAAATAGGGGAGGAGAAGGGAGAAATAGGGGAGAAATAGGGGAGGAGAGGGGAGAAATAGGGGAGAGGAGGGAAGAGGTAGAGATTTCTCATTTAGTAAAGATCGCAGTGGTTCTAAATGCTCTGGCGGGTAGCGGGCGGTGAATGCCAACGCCGGTTGATTGGCAGCTGGGGCGGCCGCGGCAGCATTTGCATGGCATTTAGCAGGCGAGAGGAGACCGGTGACCAGTGAGAGGCGGGTGGAGTGGGGGGACGAATAAACAAGTCAGCTCTTACGTTCACCTACCATCACTAAGCTCTTCACAGACACACACACTTCCTCAAGACCCTGCGTCTCAATCCCACCACCACCTCCCTCCTATCCCCCCAAACCCACAGACAGACACTCATTATGGGGTGGCATTTAGCAGGAGATAAGGCCACCGAGGAGAGCGAGACATTAGAAACAATGGAAGCTCAGTTATATTATCCATTAGAAACAATGGAAGCTCAGTTATATTATCCATTAGAAACAATGGAAGCTCAGTTATATTATCCATTAGAAACAATGGAAGCTCAGTTATATTATCCATTAGAAACAAGGGAAGCTCAGTTATATTATCCATTAGAAACAAGGGAAGCTCAGTTATATTATCCATTAGAAACAATGGAAGCTCAGTTATATTATCCATTAGAAACAATGGAAGCTCAGTTATATTATCCATTAGAAACAATGGAAGCTCAGTTATATTATCTATTAGAAACAAGGGAAGCTCAGTTATATTATCCATTAGAAACAATGGAAGCTCAGTTATATTATCCATTAGAAACAAGGGAAGCTCAGTTATATTATCCATTAGAAACAAGGGAAGCTCAGTTATATTATCCATTAGAAACAAGGGAAGCTCAGTTATATTATCTATTAGAAACAAGGGAAGCTTTATGGGATTAAAATAACGCAACTACATTTGCATCTGAGTTGAATAAATCACAATTCAAGAAGATATCAGATTTGGAAATGTTGTTAACTATGTTGGTGTTCTCAACAAATATTATCAGACCAGGTAGCTTTTACTCTGTCCAAAGTCAATCCAGAACTTAATTTATTGATTAGACGGAGAGCAGAATTTGCCATCCATGAAGTTAGACTCAACCATTACTTCAATGGTAATCGTCCCTGTTGTTTACTGGCCAACAAGCTACACAGTAATGAACAATTAGCTAATATAGTAACTATTGAATCTGAAGCAGGGGAATTACTATCAGAACAGGCATTAATCAAACATAGAATCATAGATTCTTCCGCTTCTATGAAGAATTGGCTCACCTCCTCAACAGAGGAAGCCATTTTGCTGGGAGCCCAGATCTCTCTCAACGAAGTCAAAAGGGCATTGGATAAACATGAATAAAGGCTAATCACCTGGTGGGGGTGGTATTCCTCCTGAGGTTTACTTACAATTCTGGAATCAATTAGGTTCACTGTTGCTCTAAATCACTGGTTCTCAATCCTGGCCCTGGGGACCCAAAGAGGTGCACATTTTAGTTTTTGCCCGAGAACTACGTGTGCAAGGAGGCCTACAAACCTGACTCAGTTACAGCAGCTCTGTCAGGAGGAAGGGGCCAGAATTCACCCAACTTATTGTGGGAAACTTGTGGAAGGCTACCTGAAATGTTTGACCCAAGTTAAACAACTTAAAGGCAATGCTACCAAATACTAATTGAGTGTATGTAAACTTCTGACCCACTGGGAATGTGATGAAAGAAATAAAAGCTGAAATAAATAATTCTCTCTACTATTATTCTGACATTTCACATTCTTAAAATAAAGTAGTGATCCTAACTGACCTAAGACAGGGAATTTTTACTAGGATTAAATGTCAGGCATTGTGAAAAAACTGAGTTTAAATGTATTTGGCTAAGGTGTATGTAAACTTCCAACTGTACATATTCTCATTCACCCCTTTAGATATGTGTATTAGATAGTTGTTGGGGAATTGTTCGATTACGTGTTAGATATTACTGTACTGTCGGAACTAGAAGCACAAGCATTTTGCTACACTCACGTTAACATCTGCTAACCATGTGTATGTGACCAATAAAATTTGATTTGATTTAGTTACATGTAACCACATCAGTCACTACCAACTAAATATGCTCGGTCAGCTGTTGTACAATCCCTATCAGTAAAAAAACTCTGTAGTATAAAAAGTAGCATCAAGAAGAAAGGTCCTAGCTGGATGTAGCATGTAACCCTGGACTGAATCCAGTTCAAGTTGTGATAATAGTTTAAACTCTATAAAGTAGATGGGGAGAACAGGAAGAAAGGTCCTAGCTGGATGTAGCATGTAACCCTGGACTGAATCCAGTTCAAGTTGTGATAATAGTTTAAACTCTATAAAGTAGATGGGGAGAACAGGAAGTGGGCGGAAGGGGAATAATAATATTAAGTATACACTACTATGAGAGTCAGTGGTGATTGTAGAATGTAAATCTTGGTGGGGCAAAAAATAAAAGTGAGATGCATATCAGCACAGCCACTACACAACACAACACTAAACAATACATTTTCTGCACTATAACGATGCCCACACTGTTAGGGCCGACATAAAGCTGTCCCTACAGCAGAGCTTTCTTTTCAGCACCATGCAGTGAATCCTTACCACCGCTACACCTGGCTATCAGCGGAGCCTTGTTTTCAGCACCATGCAGTGAATCCTTACCACCGCTACACCTGGCTATCAGCGGAGCCTTGTCTGGCAAGCAAAACAGTTTGTTCAGTGTCATTTACTGCCTTTTAAAACAACATAACTGATATGGCTGACTTGCTTAAACAAATGTGGTTTCTGATGGCGATTGAGATGTACAAACTTTGGCATAAGGGGACAACAAGCGGATAAGAAGCAATCCGTAATTTAGATTAAGACATTAATGAGCGAGGTAGGACGGACGTAGTCAATATAACTGTTTGTTCAGCACTTTTGAACTGTACAGCGACAGAATTCAGAACATGGGCCGTTCTTACAGTGTTCTCCCTGTACACCAAGTCAGAACCATGGGATAAATAAAGAGGGCATATAAGCAGACAATGAAAGCTCTTACAATATTTGATGATTACATGTCTCAAAAACAGGTTTTAGGCTACATGTGCACCACCAAGTCAGAACAGTAGGTGAAATTAAGAGGGGTAAATAGACCAAATTATTAGGGTGAGGCACATGGGCTACTAACATCTTACTATACAATATACTCTTAGTATTACTTCCTTAGCAAATCAAATTTATTTATATAGCCCTTCGTACATCAGCTGATATCTCAAAGTGCTGTACAGAAACCCAGCCTAAAACCCCAAACAGCAAGCAATGCAGGTGTAGAAGCACGGTGGCTAGGAAAAACTCCCTAGAAACGCCAAAACCTAGGAAGAAACCTAGAGAGGAACCAGGCTATGTGGGGTGGCCAGTCCTCTTCTGGCTGTGCCGGGTGGAGATTATAACAGAACATGGCCAAGATGTTCAAATGTTCATAAATGACCAGCATGGTCGAATAATAATAAGGCAGAACAGTTGAAACTGGAGCAGCAGCACGGTCAGGTGGACTGGGGACAGCAAGGAGTCATCATGTCAGGTAGTCCTGGGGCATGGTCCTAGGGCTCAGGTCCTCCGAGAGAGAGAAAGAAAGAGAGAATTAGAGAGAGTATATGTGGGGTGGCCAGTCCTCTTCTGGCTGTGCCGGTTGGAGATTATAACAGAACATGGCCAAGATGTTCAAATGTGCATAAATGACCAGCATGGTTGATTAATAATAAGGTAGAACAGTTGAAACTGGAGCTGACATTAGCTACAGTATACATATCTCCCTGGCATATTACATAATTTATGCAGCAGCGTACACAACATTTTTGGACTCACCTTTTTGTGCTGTGCTCACCTGAACAGGAAGATGGCGCGGCGGTCCTTCATGGGGAAATTTTGTCATCAAAGTTTGGCATTCTCTGGGTTTATGGTGCTTTCAAAACAATTGGGAACTCAGTAAAAAACAAGGTTGCATGATGACGTCATTGATCTTCAGGTCGTAGCTAGAGAAAGAGGCCGGATTTACAAGAGATGGATGACCATTCAAAACGTCTTTTCCCAGTCCTTTATTCCCGACTTCCCAGCTGTCTTGAACTCACTGAAGTCAAGGTTTCGCAGTTCCGAGTTAACAGTTGTTTTGAGCGCGGCACAAACCATGCTTCAGTGTCAGCATGGCCAATGTTGAATGTTTATAATTTTTTATTTGAAAAGAACCCTTAATCCCAGATTTGGGACCACACTGAATAACAGGCTACATAAACATTACACAACAAGTTGGAAATCGCAAATTCAACAATGAGTGGTTTGGAAGGAATCAGTGACTTTGCTTTGCAATGCTTGCAGTTAGCCACTGTCACTGATTCCTTCCAAACCACTCATTGTTGAATTTGCGATTTCCAACTTGTTGTGTAATGTTTATGTCCAATGTCAGATGAACACCGATCCATTTTATCTATAAATTCTCTTCATTATTTCTCTGCATATGACAATGATTAAAAAGGATTTGCCAGTAGATTCTTGACTTGATGCATGACGATCACGGCTAGCTAAGATTTTGAAAGTATGATGTTGACATGATCAGTCCAATCAAAGCTACCGTACATATAATGTGATTTGACGTAATTTTATCTGTGGCCAATGACCTTGAGCCTTCTTGGATGGGTACTTCTAATGTAACTCCATGGCATCACCCAAGAGGCTTGAATTTTGTATCTCTGCCCTTATACTTGGCGGTGACGTAGTGTCCCCATGAGTGACTTGGCTGCCCCACCACCACAAAAAGCACTGAACTGGGCTGAAACACCTGCTTTTTGGAGCTGCTTTACTCAAGAAAACAAAAAAGACCATGTTTGTATGCGGCTTTATTAACTCAATATATATATATATATATTTTATATATTGTTTGCAAACTGATATGTGACATGTATTAATGCCAAAATAATGTGTTGGTGTACCTGGGCCCGCCCCTTTTGGGATGTGAAATGACACATTCACGACTAGCTTCCTGTCTCATACACAGAGTCATATTTGTTGAATTTGGTGTGGACATAACCAAGACACTTAGGAAGACTTGTTAAACCCTGAGGAAACAAGGTCAGAGGAATGATTTAACAGCTAGTAAGGTTTAGAGACACTAAGGAAGACTTGTTAAACCCTGAGGAAACAAGGTCAGAGGAATGATTTAACAGCTAGTAAGGTTTAGAGACACTAAGGAAGACTTGTTAAACCCTGAGGAAACAAGGTCACAGGAATGATTTAACAGCTAGTAAGGTTTAGAGACACTTAGGAAGACTTGTTAAACCCTGAGGAAACAAGGTCAGAGGAATGATTTAACAGCTAGTAAGGTTTAGAGACACTAAGGAAGACTTGTTAAACCCTGAGGAAACAAGGTCAGAGGAATGATTTAACAGCTAGTAAGGTTTAGAGACACTAAGGAAGACTTGTTAAACCCTGAGGAAACAAGGTCAGAGGAATGATTTAACAGCTAGTAAGGTTTAGAGACACTAAGGAAGACTTGTTAAACCCTGAGGAAACAAGGTCAGAGGAATGATTTAACAGCTAGTAAGGTTTAGAGACACTAAGGAAGACTTGTTAAACCTTGAGGAAACAAGGTCAGAGGAATGATTTAACAGCTAGTAAGGTTTAGAGACACTAAGGAAGACTTGTTAAACCCTGAGGAAACAAGGTCACAGGAATGATTTAACAGCTAGTAAGGTTTAGAGACAGCTCTAGAGTCCGGCTAGCATCATTAACATCATCTTAATTACTATCACTCTTATTGGATGGGAAACTTCTCTGTCCCTTAAACACGGAGAGTGGAGTCAACTCCAGATATACACATCACACACACCCTGCACATGTACACACACACACACACACACCCTGCACATGTACACACACACATACACTGAACACACAGACAGTGCCATCTCAGAGCTCTGATATATATATATATATATATATGAAATACATGTGATCATTCTTTAATCTGATTTTATTATAGTGGGAGTCCCGCTGGTACGTCTACGGAGACAGAGACATCTTATTGCTACGGTAACGTCCCCACTGTGTTTATATCTCTGTCTACTTCACTTTAGTCTGTCAAGACTATTGTTATTAAAATAATCTGCTGTGTTTCCACATATAAATAGATGTATTTGAAATTCAATCAAACTGTTGTTGTTGCTTTGATCTGCAGTGTGTGTGGTTAACGTCATTTGTCTGTCTGTACAGTATGTGGGCCTGTAACCAGAGGGTCGATGGTTCGAATTCCAGGGCCAACAGGAAAATATACTGCCGTTGTGCCCTTGAGTAAGGCACTCAACCTGAGCTAAGTGCACTGCTCCACGGCTGGTCCTGCTGGTCCTGCACCACGGCCGGTCCTGCTGGTCCTGCACCACGGCCGGTCCTGCTGGTCCTGCACCACGGCCGGTCCTGCTGGTCCTGCACCACGGCTGGTTCTGTACCACGGCTGGTCCTAGACCACAGCTGGTTCTGTACCACGGCTGGTCCGGTACCACGGCCGGTCCTGCCGGTCCTGCACCACGGCTGGTTCTGCTGGTCCTGCACCATGGCTGGTTCTGCTGGTCCTGCACCACGGCTGGTTCTGCACCATGGCCGGTCCTGCTGGTCCTGCACCACGGCCGGTCCTGCTGGTCCTGCACCACGGCCGGTTCTGTACCACGGCTGGTCCTGCCGGTCCTGCACCACGGCTGGTTCTGCTGGTCCTGCACCATGGCTGGTTCTGCTGGTCCTGCACCATGGCTGGTTCTGCTGGTCCTGCACCATGGCTGGTTCTGCTGGTCCTGCACCACGGCTGGTTCTGCTGGTCCTACACCACGGCTGGTTCTGCTGGTCCTGCACCACGGCTGGTTCTGCTGGTCCTACACCACGGCTTGTCCTGTACTTCCAACCCCTCAGGGATTGTTGGGTTGTAAAAGAAGACATCTCCAGATCAATGTGTCTATAGTCCCACCTCCAAATCAATGTGTCTATAGTCCCACCTCCAGATCAACGTGTCTATAGTCCCACCTCCAGATCAATGTGTCTATAGTCTCACCTCCAGATCAATGTGTCTATAGTCCCACCTCCAGATCAATGTGTCTATAGTCCCACCTCCAGATCAATGTGTCTATAGTCCCACCTCCAGATCAATGTGTCTATAGTCCCACCTCCAGATCAATGTGTCTATTCTAGAAGATATCCCTCTAGTGGTGTGGGAACTGTGCTTTGGCAAAGTGGGTGGGGTTATATCCTTCCTGTTTGGCCCTGTCCGGGGGTGTCCTCGGATGGGGCCACAGTGTCTCCTGACCCCTCCTGTCTCAGCCTCCAGTATTTATGCTGCAGTAGTTTATGTGTCGGGGGGCTAGGGTCAGTTTGTTATATCTGGAGTACTTCTCCTGTCCTATTCGGTGTCCTGTGTGAATCTAAGTGTGCGTTCTCTAATTCTCTCCTCTCTTTCTTTCTCTCTCTCGGAGGACCTGAGCCCTAGGACCATGCCCCAGGACTACCTGACATGATGACTCCTTGCTGTCCCCAGTCCACCTGGCCGTGCTGCTGCTCCAGTTTCAACTGTTCTGCCTTATTATTATTGGACCATGCTGGTCATTTATGAACATTTGAACATCTTGGCCATGTTCTGTTATAATCTCCACCCGGCACAGCCAGAAGAGGACTGGCCACCCCACATAGCCTAGTTCCTCTCTAGGTTTCTTCCTAGGTTTTGGCCTTTCTAAGGAGTTTTTCCTATCCACTGTGCTTCTACACCTGCATTGCTTGCTGTTTGGGGTTTTAGGCTGGGTTTCTGTACAGCACTTTGAGATATCAGCTGGTGAAAGAAGGGCTTTATAAATACATTTGATTGATTGGTGAGACAAAACCGCGACTCGCCAGTGAAGAACACTTTTTGCCAGTCCTGTCTGGTCCAGCGACTGTGGGTTTGTGCCCATAAGTGGCATTGTTGTCGGTGATGTCTGGTGAGGACATGTCTTACAACAGGCCTACAAGCCCTCAGTCTCTCTCAGCCTATTGCAGACAGTCTGAGCACTGATGGAGGGATTGTGCGTTCCTGGTGTAACTCAGGCAGTTGTTATTGCCATCTTGTAACTGTCCCACAGGTGTGGTGTTCGGATGTACCGATCCTATGCAGGTGTTACACGTGGTCTGCCACTGCGAGGACGATCAGCTGTCTGTCCTGTCTCCCTGTAGCGCCGTCTTAGGTGTCTCACAGTGTACGGACATTGCAATTTATTGCCATGGCCACATCTGCAATCCTCATGCCTCCTTGCAGCATGCTTAAGGCGCATTCACGCAGATGAGCAGGGACCCAGGGCATCTTTTTTTGTGTTTTTCAGAGTCAGTAGAAAGGCCTCTCTAGTGTCTTGAGTTTTCATAAGTGTGACCTTAATTGCCTACCGCCTGTAAGCTGTTAGTGTCTTAACGACCGTTCCACAGGTGCATGTTCATTAACTGTTTATGTTCATTGAACAAGCATGGGAAACAGTGTTTAAACGCTTTACAATGAAGATCTATGAAGTTATTTGAATTTTTACGAATTATCTTTGAAAGACAGGGTCCTGAAAAAGGGATGTTTCTTGCTTTGAGTTTAACACTTGTGTTAAGTGTGTTTTCCATTTTTCCCAGATTTGGTTTGTGGATTCTTCAATTACATTCAAGCTGATTTCTTTTTCCATAGAGTATTGTTTTAGTGATTCACCATGTTGAAGGCTTAGGTTTTCTGGGTCTCTATGTTTGGATAGGTTTCTCAACTTCTTTCTTAGGTTTTCTGGGTCTCTATGTTTGGATAGGTTTCTCAACTTCTTTCTTAGGTTTTCTGGGTCTCTATGTTTGGATAGGTTTCTCAACTTCTTTCTCAGGTTTTTGCATCCTTCACCAAACCATTTGTCATTGTTGTTAATTCTGTTAGGGTTTTCTGCTTGACATTTTTAGATTTGAAGCTGAGAGGTCAAATAATAAAACATCTCTCTCTCCAGCGCTTACAGTGGTTCCTCCTTTAAAAGTTGTATCATTCAGCGGCACACCTACTGCAGAATCCTTTAAAAGTTGTATCATTCAGCGGCACACCTACTGCAGAATCCTTTAAAAGTTGTATCATACAGCAGCACACCTACTGCAGAATTCTGTGGCAAGTTATTCTATATAATAAATATTTAAATTGTCAGCCATTTTTCTGTTACTGCAGGTTATTGCTAGTTTGACCACTGGAGGGCATGTTGGAGAAGCATTTGACAGTATTCCGTATTGGCATTACCAGATAATTAAAAACTTTTTTTGTAATAACATAGTATACGGGATTGATTTTAAGAAATTTGTCTTAATTTATTTGTTTAATATCATGGTGTTTCTATTCAGAGAAAAACTAAAAACAAAACCCCCAGGGTTTAAGTTTAGTCTGCAGGCTATTCCATAGGCGAGGAGTGTAACAGGAAAAGGCAGCCATACCCAACTCTGTGGAAATCACATGGGCCTTAAGTGTAATCCATGCTTGAGACCTGGTTTTAGGAATTCTAATGTTGATAAGTGATGATACATAAGAAGGTAGCTTATTCAGAAGTGATTTATAGACAAACATGAAAGCATGTTGTTCTCGTCTCACGGACAGCGAAGTCCAACCCACATTACGATATAAAACACAGTGGTGAGTTCTGTAGCACCCGTAATAAACCTAAGTGTGCAATGATAAGCAGCATCCAGCGATTTAAGTGTTGATGCCGTACCATGTAAATAATATCCCCATAATCTATAACAGACATAAAAGTAGCGTGCACAATTTGTCTTGTATTTGAAGAGGACAAACATGTCCTGTTTCTATAGAGGAAGCCTAGCTTGATTTTTAGCCGTTTACAAAGTTCGTCAACTTGCATTTTAAAAGACAGTTTATCAGCCAACCAACTTTTTGAACTTTTTCAAATCATAAAATGTGTTTTCTTTGCATTCAGAACAAGTTTCAGCTGTATAAAAGACCCTTGTAACATCTTAAAATATGTCTCCAATAGTGATAATGCTTGGTCAGCCGTTGAAGTGATAGAGTACATGACAGTGTCATCAGCATATAAATGAATTTGACACTTTCTTATCTCATCACCGATATTGTTTATGTAGAGAGTGAACAGTAATGGACCAAGTATAGAACCTTGTGGGACCCCGTTAACCAACTCCAATGGCTTCGACTGGATGCCAAGGCGGCACAGTACTTTCTATTATCTAGGGCATTAGTAATATAATTTACAACACGTACAGTGACCGTAATAGTACTGTGTTTAGGTCTAAAGACAGATTGATTATTAGAAAGAGTATTGTTAACAGCTAAACACGATTGTAGTTGCCTATTCACTAATGACTCTAGAATTTTAGCCAAACAGGAGAGCTTAGAGATGGGCCGATAATTATCCAATTCACTACCATCACCTCCCTTGAGGAGTGGTTAAACAAACCCTGTTTTCCAAGATTTAGGAATCTTTCCTGCGACTAATGTTTGATTAAAGATGCGTCACTACACCAGCAATAATAGGTGCCGAACACTTGAGTAAATATGGATCCAGATAGTCAGCGCCTAATGATTTCTTAGAATCTATAGCAGATAGTGCAGATAAGACCTCATCTCCTGTGACTTTGGAAATTAAAAACCAGCTTACTGTTTTCCACATCAGCTGAAGGCCGAGGGACTGTAACAATAGACCAGTCAGGACCATGTTGGACATTTTTTCTTTCAAAAAGAAAACCTGCAGAAATAAAATGCTTATTAAAAACATCACAAATTTAAATTCGGTCCCTGATGATCCCAGATTCCGATGTAATTTGCTTTGGCAGAGAAGTCAAGGAGCTTCCTCGTTTAAGTGAGCTAACAGTTTCCATAATTTAGAGGGATCACCAGCATACTCTGTCATCAAGAAAAGATTTTGCCATTTTATTCCTCCTGTCCATT
Organism: Oncorhynchus mykiss; assembly: GCF_013265735.2. Lineage (NCBI taxonomy): Eukaryota > Metazoa > Chordata > Actinopteri > Salmoniformes > Salmonidae > Oncorhynchus > Oncorhynchus mykiss. Next base: position 252,148 of record NC_048570.1, on the reverse strand, counting down.
TATTTCTCAATTGCCTAAAAAGCAGCCAATATGCTGTTTCACAGAACATCTGAGTCTACCTCTACCCACTCTGTCTGTAGACATTATACCCAGCTAACAGAACATCTGAGTCTACCTCTACCCACTCTGTCATTATACCCAGCTAACAGAACATCTGAGTCTACCTCTACCCACTCTGTCTGTAGACATTATACCCAGCTAACAGAACATCTGAGTCTACCTCTACCCACTCTGTCTATAGACATTATACCCAGCTAACAGAACATCTGAGTCTACCTCTACCCACTCTGTCTGTAGACATTATACCCAGATAACAGAACATCTGAGTCTACCTCTACCCACTCTGTCTGTAGACATTATACCTAGCTAACAGAACATCTGAGTCTACCTCTACCCACTCTGTCTGTAGACATTATACCCAGCTAACAGAACATCTGAGTCTACCTCTACCCACTCTGTCTGTAGACATTATACCCAGCTAACAGAACATCTGAGTCTACCTCTACCCACTCTGTCATTATACCCAGCTAACAGAACACCTGAGTCTACCTCTACCCACTCTGTCTGCTCTGTAGACATTATACCCAGCTAACAGAAATTCTGAGTCTGGAACAGAGACACATAGCCAGGATTCAGATACAATCAATATGTCAGCATGTGATTGTGAGACCAGTATTTCAATTAAATCTAGCTTTTGGATCAAGCTTCTAGCATTCAAATGAATAATTCCTAGGCCACTATTTTCGAGAGCTCATATCAGAAGGAGCATTCAAGGTAATATTAGATGAGCGACGCTTCCTCGTGTTGCTACTGACAGGCCTGAGTTGGATGGAGATGAGATTACTTCTAACAATACCCCTCTGCCTGTGAGAGGAAGTGGCAACACGGTACCTTGACAATAGTGTGACAATGACATAAAGTCCATCAAAAGTTCCATCCATGTTAGCAGCACCTGTAGAGCTATTTAAAGCTATGGGGGGAGCAGTCAGTATAGTCTGTTGGGGAATCGACCAATTTCGAGTATCAACCCAAATGGCTATATATTGTCAATTGTCATATGCCCTGTATTAGGCTATAGTGAGAGCCAGGTTTGAGGAGAGAATGCTTGTACCATAACTATTCAGATGTAATCCATCCCGGAGAAATACATTTGGTCGATGTAGAAAAGCTGTAAAATTGTCCACATATTGTATGCTTATTGAACAACAGTAACCTTTTAAGCCAGATGTGTAGCTGGCGTATACAACTGAAATTATAATCCGTAGAGCGTGCAGATGGGAATGGACCTGAAATAACGCATTGTTTACCTGATTTAATTACAGTATGGATCAGTGATTTAAAGTCCTTTTTTAAAACCTCTCTGGGATAGGCAGGACGTAAATGTCTCACCTGGCCAATTGCCAGGAAAAATGCAGAGCACCAAATTTAAAAAAAAATGCTATAAAATTCAAACGTTCATTAAATCACACACGTACGATACCAAATTAAAGCTACACTCGTTGTGAATCCAGCCAACATATCAGATGTCAAAAAGGCTTTTTGGCGAAAGCATAAGAAGCTATTATCTGATGATAGCACAACAGTAAACAAAGAGACAATAGCATATTTCAACGCTGCAGGCACCACACAAAACGCAGAAATAAAATATAAATCGTGCCTTACCTTTGACGAGCTTCTTTTGTTGTCACTCCAATATGTCCCATAAACATCACAATTGGTCCTTTTGTTCGATTAATTCCGTCCATATATATCCAAATGTCCATTTATTTGGCGCGTTTGATCCAGAAAAAAACAGCTTCCAATTTGCGCAACGTCACTACAAAATATCTCAAAAGTTACCTGTAAACTTTTCCAAAACGTTTCAAACTACTTTTGTAATACAACTTTAGGTATTTTTAAACATTAATAATCGATCAAATTGAAGACGGGTCTATCTGTTTTCAATACAGGAGGATCACAATCCAACGCTACTTTTCAACTCTCAACAGTACACATAACGTTACCCTGGTCCAAGATGGCCGTACTTCTTCATTGCACAAAGGAATAACCTCAACCAAATCCCAAAGACTGGTGACATCCAGTGGAAGCGGTAGGAATGGCAAACAAGTGCCTAAGAAATATCAATCCCCAATGAGAACTCAAAAAAATAATACATTCTCAATGGTTAATCCTTGGGGGTTTTGCCTGCTACATAAGTTCTGTTATACTCACAGACATGATTCAAACAGTTTTAGAAACTTCAGAGTGGTTTCTATCCAGATCCACTACACTAATAATATGCATATCTTATATTCTTGGCATGAGTAGCAGGAAGTTGAAATTGGGCACGCTATTTATCTAAAAGTGAAAATGCTGCCCCCTATCCCAAATAGGTTATTGCTCAGATTCCTGTAGTTTAATATCATTTGACCCTACATGGACAGTGATACCTGAAGCAGTCGGATGTTTACTAATAAGTAGCGGGATCATACAGTCAATGTCCTGGATACAGGCACCTGGGTAACAGATGGTCTCTGATTTCCTAATAGAAACATGTTGGATCATAGATGAGCCCACAATAAGGACAGTGGGACTACTGCTTGGTAAACATTTTTTAAGTTGTGTCTCTCTTGAGCTATCTTCCTCTTAGAAAGTTGTCTGTGGCTAGTTGTAGGGCTGTTTCATTGTAAATTGTTTAGATGGCAGGGGGTCCACTTGTTACTGGGCAGAGTTGTTTGTTCCTTTGGGGCCAGAGGCAGAAATCTCTGACTCTTCCAATACCCGGTATATGTTTCCCAGTTCCAAGGCATCACCTTGCCTTGGTGTTTTCCTGCCAAGGCCTTTTGGTTTCCGTACAGTAATCCATGGCTCCTGAGGTGGAGCAGACCGGGTGCTCGAGCACAGCTCCCGGTAATGGCCAAGGCTCCTGAGATGGAGCAGAGGGAGCAGAGGCTCTTCTAGAGGGATCAAAGCACGTCTCACAGCCGCAGGCTCCTCCGAGGCTGCGGTGACAAGCCATGGGAAAGTGACTTCGTTCTCCACATTTTTGGCGGACTCAAGCAAAGAGTCAATCAGCTGTTCATCTTCTTTAATCTGATGAAGAATAGACACTCTACGCTCCAATTCAGCGATTTTCTGGGTCAGTTGTTGACAATTGACACATCCAGGGGTGAGTTTGGTCATTATTCTGAGTTGTTAGCTAGCAACGCTAACTAGCTTTGGTGTGGGGGTAGGCCCAAATCGAGTTAACACGCTAGCCAGCGTTACAGCGCTACCGCGAGTCCAATATTGCAGATAGTCTGTAACTCCACTCACTACTTTTTATAGCTAATACTTTGAGATTTTTGGTTTGTGAGACACAGAGTAGGTGACTACATCTAACTATAGACCATTAGCATGTAGGGATGAGCTCATAGAGATCTTATAGAGATTAGTCTGGGTATCTACCTGCTGCTGCCTCTCTCAGGGCTCTGAAACAGCCTGGGCGAGGGGAAGGGGAAGTATGTCTGTCACGAATAGTTAGGGAGTCTTTGCAGCATGTAGATGGTGCAGGTGTCATTGCATATGTTCCATCACCTAATGAACAACCACAACACCAGTCTGGTGTTCAGCTTTCTGGGCTGTATTGACGTATCGTACCACAACACCAGTCTGGTGTTCAGCTTTCTGGGCTGTATTGACAAATCGTACCACAACACCAGTCTGGTGTTCAGCTTTCTGGGCTGTATTGACGTATCGTACCACAACACCAGTCTGGTGTTCAGCTTTCCGGGCTGTATTGACGTATCGTACCACAACACCAGTCTGGTGTTCAGCTTTCTGGGCTGTATTGACGTATCGTACCACAACACCAGTCTGGTGTTCAGCTTTCTGGGCTGTATTGACGTATCGTACCACAACACCAGTCTGGTGTAAAGAATATGTCCCATCACCCAATGAACAACCACAATACCAGTCAGTTGTAAAGAATATGTCCCACCACCTAATGAACAACCACAATACCAGTCTGGTGTAAAGCATATGTCCCATCACCTAATGAACAACCACAACACCAGTCTGGTGTTCAGCTTTCTGGGCTGTATTGACGTATCGTACCACAACATCAGTCTGGTGTTCAGCTTTCTGGGCTGTATTGACAAATCGTACCACAACACCAGTCTGGTGTTCAGCTTTCTGGGCTGTATTGACGTATCGTACCACAACACCAGTCTGGTGTTCAGCTTTCTGGGCTGTATTGACGTATCCTGAAAATGACATCTGCTGCTTTAGATTGAACAGTCATATCTCAGTTAATGTTTTCAAATCTACAAAAGAAAAGAGGCTGTTTTCTTTATTTTCAGAGTGCAAGCTGATCAAGGGGTCGAAAATGTAGATATTTCCAGATGTTCCCTGTCCGAGGAACAGGCCGTGGAAGCTTTATTGCTGGCAAAAGTGTCCATAATCAGAGGTAATTAAACTGTTCTCTTTCTCTATTCCTCTCCGCCTGTCTTGTTGTACATGGAACCTGTCTCACATGCATTAATTAAAAACCCTTAAGATGTCAGCTGCTAATATTCAGATTTTACACCACATAAACACAGCCATATTCACTGGACTCTCTGTCATGATTTCCCTGGGGGTTGGCCTTGCACTAAGTGGTGAGACACATAGGCCTCTATATTTAAATGTTTCAGGTACACTCCGATAGGTGTCTGTGTCACATACAGTATATTCTATTGACATTATCTTCTATTGTTTGTCCTCATGTGTCTGTTTTTCAGCATAAAGTACTCTGTAGCCACTTAGTGTGGACACCAGGTGAGACCACACACACACAATAACAGTCTCTCTCCTTCACTTCATCCCTCTCCCCCTTCTCCCTAAATCCTCTAGGTTAAATCAGCTGTGTTGGTGAACCCCTCCCGCATCTGAACTTGCTGACACAGAGGGCACAGCATGATCATAGGTGAGAGGTCACTTGGTCGGGTCAACAGGAAGTGTTATTAAAGAGATGCTTTACATTGAAATACAGATAGAGATGCAGTAGTCCCAGAGTTAATGATCAAAGATCAGTTTGGCATTTCACCTCCTGATGATTATGATGACTAACAATGTTAGAATAAAAAAACACAAGGCTTAATCATGCTCTCTCTCTAACCCTCTGTCTCTCGTCTGCAGGTATGTTTTGATGTGAGAGAGGAAGCCAGTCCCGTCATCGCCACCTCACCCACTCTTAAGATAACCTTTGGGCAGACTGGGAGCCCAAGGCTGGTTAGGAGACACGGCTAGAGACACTGTAATTGTGATGAACTGAGAGAATAGTAGGGTAGCACTGTAATTCATTAATCATATGCTGTCTGCCTCTGTTCTCACCTCTTTCCCTTTCTGTCTTCTTCACCTCTCTCCCCACCTGGTCTTTCTTCCTCGTTTTATAATGCACACCATATGTGCATTGAAGTACAGATTGAACTTTTATTTATAATATAATTTTACAATTATCAGAATTATATATGTATTATGCATTTATAATACCTGGATAATGAACTTCTTTCAATAAAGCATTTCACAATCTGCACTGGTTGAAATTAAGCATCTCATTGAAATACTATCCCGTGTCCTCAGATTAATGCAGATGAAGGGAGTTAGATACACATAGGTTTTTTTCTGTATATATGAACTACAAATCAGCCTTCACTTAAATCATGTTTCTAGTCTATTGTATAGTTACAATGTGTAATCATTGATGTCCCAGGAGCAGGAGTGGTAAACACTGTTTAAGTGGATAATTGTAATACAAACATGTAGACACAGAATCATTCAAATACTGGAGTTTGATACACCTGGTATTGGATTTGACTGAAAATGAATGTCTCAGAGATTTATACCTGAACCGCACCTTTATTTTCCAAGGAAGAGTACATGATCAGTGAATATATTCAATGTACAGGCTACAATGTGGGGATCTCATGCATGGTAATAACTACAGTACATGATCAGTGAATAATGTACAGGCTGAAAGGTGGGGATCTCATGCATGGTAATAACTACAGTACATGATCAGTTAATAATGTACAGGCTGCAAGGTGGGGATCTCATGCATGGTAATAACTACAGTACATGATCAGTTAATAATGTACAGGCTGCAAGGTGGGGATCTCATGCATGGTAATAACTACAGTACATGTATATAGGACTTGCATCCTTGGCACAATAAAGTTATTATATTCTACTCTATCCATAGGCTTCATTAATGCCATTCTGACTTGAAGTTGATACAACAACTATGATGGCTGAGGTTCATAGATTGGTATGAATATTAGTTCAGAAGCTAACGTTTTGGGGTCCATACACAGATCGGCTACATACTGTAGCTAGCTACACATCCATAGGCATACAGTTATTTTTATCCTCCACTACACAATAAGCAAGTAATAGTTAGCTAGCTATGCTACTTCAGCTGCATTGCAAGGCAAGCTTACACAATTGTACATTCAATTTGCAGTAAATGCTTTAGCTAGCTAGATTCTTTACATCCACTGTTTCTCAAGACGACAGCCTGGTTTGCTGGTTTTCTCAGGAGTCCCTAAAACATTAAACAACATGAATTACAAATTCATTCTCATAACATTAGCTAGCTAGCTGGTTAGCTAGTCAGATAACTTGCTAAATAGCGATTTTTGTAAATTAAGTTTATGACAAAAAAAATATGCACAATTGTTTGGCTCTACATTAACTAACATATTCTTCTGAATTGTAAATTTTTTGCTTGACTCGTTAGTATGTTATAACTACTTACATCTGCTTCCCCCGTAATGTTTTGTCAGCCATCTTTGCTGAAGAACGCCACCAGGCACGGGTGGCTTGCGTCAAATTTCGTCATTGGAATCACTTGATATGATTAGTAAACTAAAAACCTTGGGACCCAAATGCACAATGAGTGATCTAACTCCCCCTTGTGGTGGTCTGAAGCAATGAAGCCGTGACGCTAGGTACCTCTAAGTCCCGCGGTGTAAGCGAACAACTTTTAAAGGAGGAACCACTGTATGGTAGTGCCATGTTACTGTCTCTCCCTGTCTCAAATTCAAATTCAAGCTGCTTTATTGGCATGAAAACCACTGTGACAATATTGCCAAAGCAACACTATATATAATATACATTGTAATAAAGTAATACATCATTTTGCTTTGTGC
>NC_048570.1:162500-240000 GCF_013265735.2 Oncorhynchus mykiss | reverse complement strand
TCTACTAGTCTACCAGTTTACAAGTCTACCAGTCTACTAGTCTACCAGATTACAAGTCTACCAGTCTACCTGTCTAACAGTCTACTAGTCTACCAGTTTACAAGTCTACCAGTCTACCAGTCTACCTGTCTAACAGTCTACTAGTCTACCAGTTTACAAGTCTACTAGTCTACCAGTTTAAAAGTATACCAGTCTACCAGTCTACCAGTGTGCCAATCTACCAGTGTACTAGTCTACCAGTCTACCAGTGTGCCAGTGTGCCAGTCGACCAGCGTACCAGTATTCCAGTGTACCAGTGTACCAGTCTACTAGTCTAACAGTCTACCAGTCTACCAGTCATTTCCCCTGTGGACTGATTGACAGACTGATATGATGACGGCCTGTTCTGCACTTCCACGCTCTGTCTATCGGCAGAGGGATACGGATAGGACATTGCCTACAGGGATAGGGATAGGTTAATGCCGAGAGAGATAGGGCTAGGACATTGCTTAGAGGGGTAGGACAGTGCCTAGAGGGGTAGGACAGTGCCTAGAGGGGTAGGACAGTGCCTAGAGGGGTAGGACAGTGCCTAGAGGGATAGGACAGTGCCTAGAGGTATAGGACAGTGCCTAGAGGGATAGGACAATGCCTATAAGGATAGGGATAGGACAGTGCCTTGAGGGAGAGGGATGGGACAGTGCCTAGATGGATAGGGATAGGAAGGTGCCTAGAGGGGTAGGGATAGGACAGTGCCTAGAGAGGTAGGGATAGGACAGTGCCTAGAGAGGTAGGGATAGGACAGTGCCTAGAGAGGTAGGGATAGGACAGTGCCTAGAGGGATAGGACAGTGCCTAGAGGGAGAGGGACAGTGCCTAGAGGGATAGGGATAGTACAGTGCCTAGGGGGATAGGACAATGCCTAAAGGGATAGGACAGTGCCTAGAGGGATAGGGATAGGACAGTGTCTAGAGGGATAGGGATAGGACAGTTTCTAGAGGGATAGGACAGTGCCTAGAGGGATAGAGATAGGACAGTGCCTAGAGGGATAGGACAGTGCCTAGAAGGATAGGGATAGGGCAGTGCCTAAAGGGAGAGGGATAGAACCGTTTCTAGAGGGATAGGACAGTGTCTAGAGGGATAGAGATAGGACAGTGCCTAGAGGGATAGAGATAGGACAGTGCCTAGAGGGATAGGACAGTGTCTAGAGGGAGAGGGATAGGACAGTGCCTAGAGGGATAGGACAGTGCATAGAAGGATAGGGATAGGACAGTGCCTAGAGGGATAGGACAGTGCCTAGAGGGAGAGGGATAGGACAGTGACTAGAGGGATAGGACAGTGCCTAGAGGGATAGGACAGTGCCTAGAGGGATAGGGCAGTGCCTGGAAGGATAGGGATAGGACAGTGCCTAGAGGGAATGGACAGTGCCTAGATGGATAGGACAGTGCCTAGAGGGATAGGGATAGTTCAGTGCCTAGAGGGAGAGGGATGGGACAGTGCCTAGAGGGATAGGGACAGGACAGTGCCTATAGGTATAAGGATAGGACAGTGCCTAGAGGGATAGGGCAGTCCCTAGAAGGATAGGACAGTGCCTAGAGGGATTGGGATAGGACGGTGCCTAGCTGGATAGGGATAGGACAGTGCCTAGAGGGATAGGGATAGGACAGTGCCTAGAGGGGTAGGGATAGGACAGTGCCTAGAGGGATAAGGATAGGACAGTGCCTAGAGGGAGAGGGATAGGGCAGTGCCTAGAGGGATAGGGATAGGACAGTGCCTAGAGGGATAGGGATAGGAAAGTGCCTAGAGGGATAGGACAGTGCCTAGAAGGATAGGGATAGGACAGTTTATAGAGAGATAAGACAGTGCCTAGGGGGAGAGGGATAGGACAGTGCCTAGAGGGATAAGGATAGGACAGTGCCTAGAGGGAGAGGGATAGGGCAGTGCCTAGAGGGAGAGGGATAGGAAAGTGCCTAGAGGGATAGGACAGTGCCTAGATGGATAGGGCAGTGTCTAGAGGGATATGACAGTGCCTAGAAGGGATAGGACAGTGCCTAGAGGGATAGGACAGTGCCTATAGGGATAGGGATAGGGATAGGACAGTGCCTAGAGGAAGTGGGATAGAACAGTTTCTAGAGGGATAGGGATAGGACAGTGCCTAGAGGGATAGGACAATGCCTATAAGGATAGGGATAGGACAGTGCCTCGAGGGAGAGGGATAGGACAGTGCCTAGAGGGATAGGGATAGGAATGTGCCTAGAGGGGTAGGGATAGGGCAGTGCCTAGAGAGGTAGGGATAGGACAGTGCCTAGAGCAATAGGGATAGGACAGTGCCTAGAGGGATTGGGATAGGGCAGTGCCTAGAGTGATAGCGATAGGACAGTGCCTAGAGGGATAGGGATAGGAAAGTGCCTAGAGGGATAGGACAGTGCCTAGAGGGAGAGGGACAGTGCCTAGAGGGATAGGGATAGTACAGTGCCTAGAGGGATAGGGATAGGACAATGCCTAAAGGGATAGGACAGTGCCTAGAGGGATAGGGATAGGACAGTGTCTAGAGGGATAGAGATAGGACAGTGAATAGAGGGAGAGGGATAGGACAGTTTCTAGAGGGATAGGACAGTGCCTAGATGGAGAGGGATGGGACAGTGCCTAGGGGGATAGGGATAGGACAGTGCCTAGGGGGATAGGACAGTGCCTAGAGGGATAGGACAGTGCCTAGAGGGATAAGGATTGGACAGTGCCTAGAGGGATAGGGACAGGACAGTGCCTAGAGGGGTAGTAATAGGACAATGCCTAGAGGGATAGGACAGTGCCTAAAGGGATAGGACAGTACCTAGAGGGATAAGGATAGGACAGCGCCTAGAGGGAGAGGGATGGGACAGTGCCTGGAGGGATACGGATAGGGCCGTACCTAGATGGATAAGGATAGGAAAGTGCCTAGAGGGATAGGACAGTTCCTGGAAGGATAGGGATAGGGCAGTGCCTAGATGGATAGGGATAAGAAAGTGCCTGGAGGGATAAGGATAGGGCAGCACCTAGAGGGATAGGGATAGAAACGTTCCTAGAGGGATAGGACAGTTCCTAGAAGGATAGGGATATGGCAGTGCCTAGAGGGATAGGACAGTGCCTGGAGGGATAGGACAGTGCCTCGAGGGATAGGACAGTGCCTCGAGGGATAGGACAGTGCCTAGAGGGATAGGACAGTGTTTAGAGGGATAGGGATAGGACAGTGCCTGGAGGGATAGAGATAGGACAGTGCCTAGAGGGATAGGACAGTGCCTAGAGGGATAGGGATAGGACAGTGCCCAGAGGCATAGGGATAGGACAGTGTCTAGAGGGATAGGACAGTGCCTAGAGGGAGTTTGTGATTATAGCTGAATAGAGCCCAAGCATCAGAATTTAATACTTACCCACTGTACGTGCCTAACTACCATGTTAATATGCAGGTATAACATTGTACCTGTCTATCTTCCATGTTACTAACCAGGTATAACACTGTACCTGCCTAACTATCATGTTAATACCCAGGTATAACACTGTACCTGCCTAACTACCATGTTAATAACCAGGTATAACACTTTACCTGCCTAACTACCATGTTACTAACCAGGTATAACACTGTACCTGCCTAACTACCATGTTAATACCCAGGTATAACACTGTACCTGCCTAACTACCATGTTACTAACCAGGTATAACACTGTACCTGCCTAACTACCATGTTAATATCCAGGTATAACACTGTACCTGCCTAACTGCCATGTTAATACCCAGGTATAACACTGTACCTGTCTAACTACCATGTTAATAACCAGGTATAACACTGTACCTCCCTAACTACCATGTTAATACGCAGGTATGACACTGTACCTGTCTAACTACCATGTTAATAACCAGGTATAACACTGTACCTGCCTAACTACCATGTTAATACGCAGGTATAACACTGTACCTGCCTAACTACCATGTTAATACCCAGGTATAACACTGTACCTGCCTAACTACCATGTTACTAACCAGGTATAACACTGTACCTGCCTAACTACCATGTTAATATCCAGGTATAACACTGTACCTGTCTAACTACCATGTTAATAACCAGGTATAACACTGTACCTGCCTAACTACCCTGTTAATACCCAGGTATAACACTGTACCTGCCTAACTACCATGTTAATAACCAGGTATAACACTGTACCTGTCTAACTACCATGTTAATAACCAGGTATAACACTGTACCTGCCTAACTACCATGTTAATATCCAGGTATAACACTGTACCTGTCTAACTACCATGTTAATAACCAGGTATAACACTGTACCTGCCTAACTACCATGTTAATACCCAGGTATAACACTGTACCTGTCTAACTACCATGTTAATACCCAGGTATAACACTGTACCTGTCTAACTACCATGTTAATACCCAGGTATAACACTGTACCTGTCTAACTACCATGTTAATAACCAGGTATAATACTGTACCTGTCTAACTACCATGTTAATAACCTGGTATAACACTGTACCTGCCTAACTACCATGTTAATACCCAGGTATAACACTGTACCTGTCTAACTTCCATGTTACTAACCAGGTATAACACTGTACCTGCCTAACTACCATGTTAATACCCAGGTATAACACTGTACCTGTCTAACTTCCATGTTACTAACCAGGTATAACACTGTACCTGCCTAACTACCATGTTAATACCCAGGTATAACACTGTACCTGTCTAACTTCCATGTTACTAACAAGGTATAACACTTTACCTGCCTAACTATCATGTTAATACGCAGGTATGACACTGTACCTGTCTAACTTCCATGTTACTAACCAGGTATAACACTGTACCTGCCTAACTACCATGTTAATACCCAGGTATAACACTGTACCTGTCTAACTTCCATGTTACTAACCAGGTATAACACTGTACCTGCCTAACTACCATGTTAATACCCAGGTATAACACTGTACCTGCCTAACTACCATGTTAATACCCAGGTATAACACTGTACCTGTCTAACTACCATGTTAATACCCAGGTATAACACTGTACCTGCCTAACTACCATGTTAATATCCAGGTATAACACTGTACCTGTCTAACTACCATGTTAATAACCAGGTATAACACTGTACCTGTCTAACTACCATGTTACTAACCAGGTATAAAGGACAAAAATCCACCAATTATATCTATACTTCACTAGCTGTCATTCAGCACTGCAATTATTCTGCGAATACTTTGTCCACAATACTACAGTCGTCTGCAGTTACCGCACTTTTACTGCAGTTTCAAAACTGCTATCTTTTTTTGCAAAGGGCCCAGCTGCTCAGTCAGAAAGTCGTTATCACAGTGGCTACTTGGAGCAAAACAACAGGCATCTCTGTCATCAGTACGCACCGGTGTCTCTCTCTGTGTATGTGTTTGCGTGTATGCGTGTGTGTGTGTGTGTGCGTGTGCGTGTGTGTGTGTATGTCTGTGTGTGTGTGTGTCTGTATGTGTGTGTGTTTGCGTGTTTGCGTCTGTGTGTGTGTGCGTGTGCGTGCGTGTGTGTGTGCGTGCGTGTATGCGTGTGTGTGTGTCAAAGAGGTTGAAGTCGTCTCTTTAAGCAGACATCTAGCAGTAATTAGCGGTGATTCTGCAGCACGCAGACAAGCAGAACAAAGCGGAAGATAATTCACTTGATGTGTTCACCGGCAGCCTGCAACACACGCCACGTTATTTTGATTGACAACTGAACTAACCTTTCCCTTGTCCCCTCGTTTCTCCGTTACACGTCAGACAGGAGGGCGTTCCTTCTCTGGGAGGGGCGTCTCCATCGAGAGATCATTGGATGCATCTTGATGTAAAGCTACGTTACCCACGTGGGGAGCCTACGTAAAACTCATTCTTCTAGATGGTGATTGGATAAGATGATGCTGATTGACAACATAATGAGACGTGCTCTGTGCTCTTCAATGATCTTATTGGCTGCTTATAAAGACTTCTGCTCCTTGTGACCATCTACCCCTCCTCGGGTCTGAGTTGCGCTGAGACGCATCAAGAAAATGTAGTTTTTTTTTTAACATAGCTTAAAGTATTCATCACTGGCTGCTGTGCGTTTTGGAACTACATATCCCAGACACAGGAGATATCGATTTTCCTTGTTATGAATATATAATAGAGTTTTTACGACTGGTTGCTTCTAAATGTGTTATCAGAAGGTGGTACCTAGACAGGGGTGGTCAGCAGGACTGACGCGGGAGCGGATGAACGGAAGGGATTTAAACCAACGGACATAACGTTTTGACAGGATGCGCTAATAACTAGAGCATCCTCCCAATACATGCAGTATTGCAAACTGCAAATGAATGAAGCTGCGTGATTGAACAGGATGTATTCGAGGATATAAGGTAGAGAAAGTGATATGGTAACCTGGTGAAGGTGAAGAAAAGACATCTAAAGAAAGCAGAGAATAGGCTACATTAATCGAAATCGATATATTCTTTGGATAGGAGAAGAGCCAACGGCATTGTAGCCTATCCAAGCTCAGCATCTGAACTCATTATACGTGGTTGCTCATCTTCTACACATGGAAGAGAGCCGAGAAAACCCGGAGCTTGTCACTTGGAGGGAGGAGTTGCATCAAATTTGACTGGTTAATTAATAGAATATATTTTTGGTGTCAGCGGAGGTGTGGAGGTTTTCCCGCGGTTGTCTGCAGAAATAGTGGCTCTCACCACCTCTACCTGCCTGCAGGTAGCTCCTAGAGACGGGGCGGATCTGTCCGTGTTCCCCGTTTGTTGGTGAACTTCGACATCTATTATTAATGATTCGGGACCTGAGCAAGATGTATCCGCAGGCACGGCACCCGGTGAGTCTCTCTGTCAGAACAACAACACCAACAACACACCCAAGACAGAGGGCTGTGCGGGGCGTGATGCCACCCCACCCGGGCCAAGCATAATCACTTTGCATCAGTTTCCGTGCCATCGCGCGGAAACTGGACAATCGCTGGCATTGTCAAATTGTCAAACCGCTGAAACTGAGAGAAGCAATGTGGGTGAATGTCTTGTGTGTATTTAAGAGTGACAGAGTGGGACAGAGAGAGAGAAAGAGAGAGCGAAATATAGAAAATATGTCTTCATCCCGCTCCCGCCCGCACCTGCATGCTTTTCATGCCACACCTGTCCGCCCGTCAACTTCTTGTCCGACTTTTGCACCTTAGGCAATATCAAAATGGGCACAGATAACCTTAGAAATAGGTTAAATGACCAGCTATTCACACTTGGCCGGTTATATTAAGCTATCGGTATTATATCAGTCAATAGGATAGACGGAGTTTGAAAATAGCAGAATTGGAGAGAGAGATAGCGGAACCTTGCGCTTTCTCTTGAGCTACGTTTTTCATATAGCCTACCTTTTAGGAGCGGGACGATTTTCAGACGGAGAGAAATATGGGTGATCAATATTTATTTCCAGGCAAAGTAGTAAACTATAGCCTAATCTGTAAATAGACCACCCAATCTACCTACTTCATCCCCATACTGTTTTTAGTTTATTTACTTTTCTGCTCTTTTGCACACCAGTATTTCTATTTGCACATCATCATCTGCTCATTAATCACTCCAGCGTTAATCTGCTAAATTGTATATTATTCGCTCCTATGGCCTATTTATTGCCTACCTCCTCATGTCTTGGGCACACACTGTATATAGACTTTCTTTTTTCAACTGTGTCATTGACTTGTTTATTGTGTTATAGTCTTGTTTATTGTTTACTCCATGTGTAACTTTGTGTTGTTGTCTGTGTCACACTGTTTGGCTTTATCTTGGCCAGGTCGCAGGTTGTAAATGAGAACTTGTTCTCAACTGGCCTACCTGGTTAAATAAAGGTGTTCTCAACTGGCCTACCTGGTTAAATAAAGGTGTTCTCAACTGTCCTACCTGGTTAAATAAAGGTGTTCTCAACTGGCCTACCAGGTTAAATAAAGGTGAAATAAAAGGTGAAATAAAAATAAAATAAATAAATACAAATATTTAGGAAGTTAATTTCCTTTGAAAGAGAACTGCCCTGTGCTTCTCCTCCCATGCATATAGTCTTCTCTATTTAATTGAGACCACAGGCACTGAACTTGCACGCCCAAAAGGATAGGTATGCGCAGCATTTACAGTGACATGGCCTCTGCAGAAGTCAGGGCATTCAAACTTCTTGCGCTTTGCAGGGCAGCGTAGACCTGTTGTGAAGGAAGTTGTCAAGGAAGTAAATTTGTGTTTATGTCAATGCGGAGCTATAGGGAGCACTCCGCATTGTTACAACATTTGGGAGGCACACGGCGATGCAATACATAGCTAATTTTGGCCTCCGCATTCCTCCAGAGGCTCCGCAATTGCATCACACCATCCATATGGTGTCTCCGACCACATTTCGGATCAAGCATAAATTGGCTTTAAAGCTTACCTTACGCTTCCCAGTCAAAGGAGTGCATGCATATATTATGACAGAATTTACACTGTTTGGCAGAATTTTTCGAAGTTCTGTCTGCGATTGGTCAACAGTAGGGTTTATTCAATGAAGTGTTTGTTGTTATTCAACAAGAGAGGAATTGTTTCCATTCACACGTTTTTTTCACTTGAGAAATACTGCACCAAAAAGAGGGACTTTGCAATTAATTGCAAATCATCTGATCACTATTCATAACATGCTGAGTATATGCAACTTGCCATCATACAAACTGAGGCAGCAGACTTTGTGAAAATTAATATTTGTGTCATTCTCAAAACTTTTGGCCACAGCTGTAGAACTCGGCTAGGCGAAGTGAAAATCTATGTTTGCATACCCTCATAAAATAACTCTGCTAAAAATGAAAAAGAAAAGCAGCAATATTACTGTTTGGCCCTACTATAGTCCAATTTCATCTGAGATCATTTAAGAAATCTGTGCAATTTGGACGTTTTTGCAGTCGCACAATTTTACATCTAACTAAAATGTTTGGTGCATTATTTTTCAAGTGAAAAAAATTTGGATGAAAACTAGTCGTCTGTCATTGAATGGAAACACTAACTTCGTTGAAGAATCCATACCGTTTCCCAGTCACCAACAAAGAGGCGTAGACTCTACCAAACTTTGCCTCGCCTCAAGAACACAGAGGATAAAGCCTACCTTTTAGGAGGAAAAGGATAAACGTCTACCTTTAGGAGAATTATTAGCATATAGGATAAAGCCTACCTGTTAGGAGTGGGTGTAACGGTGTTCGTCTATAGGAGGAGAAGAAGCGGACCAAAGCGCAGCGTGGTGGTTACTCATGTTCTTTAATTAATGGAAACTGACCGATACATGAAATAACTTAACTCTACAAAAACAACAAACGGAACGTGAAAACCTATACAGCCTATCCTGTGAAAACAAACACAGTGACAGGAACAATCACCCACAAACAAACAGTGAAACCCAGGCTACCTAAGTATGATTCTCAATCAGAGACAACTAATGACACCTGCCTCTGATTGAGAACCATACTAGGCCGAAAACATAGAACTGACCCAAAACATAGAAAAACGAACATAGACTGCCCACCCAACTCACGCCCTGACCATACTAAATAAATACAAAAAACAAAGGAAATAGAGGTCAGAACGTGACAGTACCCCCCCCCAAAGGTGCGGACTCCGGCCGCAAAACCTTGACCTATAGGGGAGGGTCTGGGTGGGCGTCTGTCCGCGGTGGCGGCTCTGGCGCGGGACGCGGACCCCACTTCGCCATTGTCTTAGTCCGCCGTATTGTCCGCCTCCGTGGCTTACTCCCCATGCCCACCCCTCTCAATGACCCCACTGGACAGAGGGGCTGCTTGGGACAGAGGGGCAGCTCGGGACAGAGGTGAAGCAGCAGCTCGGGACAGAGGGGCAGCTGCTCGGGACAGAGGGGCAGCTGCTCGGGACAGAGGGGCAGCTGCTCGGGACAGAGGGGCAGCTGCTCGGGACAGAGGGACAGCTGCTCGGGACAGAGGGACAGCTGCTCGGGACGGAGGGGCAGCTGCTCCGGGCGGAGGGGCTCTAGCGGCCCCTGGCTGACTGGCGGCACTGGCGGCCCCTGGCTGACTGGCGGCACTGGCGGCCCCTGGCTGACTGGCGGCACTGACGGCCCCTGGCTGACGGGCGGCACTGGCGGCCCCTGGTTGACTGGCGGCACTGGCGGCCCCTGGCTGACGGGCGGCACTGGCGGCCCCTGGCTGACGGGCGGCACTGGCGGCCCCTGGCTGACGGGCGGCATTGGCGGCTCCTGGCAGACGGGCGGCACTGGCGGCGCTGGGCAGACGGGCGGCACTGGCGGCGCTGGGCAGACGGGCGGCACTGGCGGCGCTGGGCAGACGGGCGGCGCTGGCGGCGCTGGGCAGACGGGCGGCGCTGGCGGCGCTGGGCAGACGGGAGGCTCCGGCAGAGGCGCCGGACAGGCGGGAGGCTCCGGCAGAGGCGCCGGACAGGCGGGAGGCTCCGGCAGAGGCGCCGGACAGGCGGGAGGCTCCGGCAGAGGCGCCGGACAGACGGGAGACTCCGGCAGCGCTGGAGAGGAGGAAGGCTCTGGTAGCGCCGGAGAGGGGGGAGACTCCGGCAGCGCTGGAGAGGAGGAAGGCTCTGGACGGATGGGCCGGAGAGACAGCCTGGTACGGGGAGCTGCCACCGGAGGGCTGGGGTGTGGAGGTGGTGACGGATAGACCGGGCCGTGCAGGCGCACTGGAGCTCTTGAGCACCGAGCCTGCCCAACCTTACCCGGTTGAATGGTCCCGGTCGCCCTGCCAGTGCGGCGAGGTGGAATAGCCCGCACTGGGCTATGCAGGCGAACCGGGGACACCGTGCGCAAGGCTGGTGCCATGTAAGCCGGCCCAAGGAGACGCACTGGAGACCAGATGCGTAGAGCCGGCTTCATGGCACTTGGCTCGATGCCCACTCTAGCCCGGCCGATACGCGGAGCTGGAATGTACCGCACCGGGCTGTGCACCCGCACTGGGGACACCGTGCGCTCCACAGCATAACACGGTGCCTGCCCGGTCTCTCTAGCCCCCCGGTAACCACAGGAAGTTGGCTCAGGTCTCCTACCTGGCGTAGCCATACTCCCTGTTAGCCCCCCCCCAAGAAATTTTTGGGGCTGACTCCCAGGCTTCCATCCACGACGCCGCGCTGCCTCCTCATACCAGCGCCTCTCCGCTTTCGCCGCCTCCCGTTCTTCCTTGGGGCGGCGATACTCTCCTGGCTGAGCCCAAGGTCCTTTACCGTCTAGTTCGTCCTCCCATGTCCAATCCTCCTCGCGCTGCTCCTGCTGCTGCTTTCTCCTTTGCCCATTACCACACCGCTTGGTCCTGTTGTGGTGGGTGATTCTGTAACGGTGTTCGTCTATAGGAGGAGAAGAAGCGGACCAAAGCGCAGCGTGGTGGTTACTCATGTTCTTTAATTAATGGAAACTGACCGATACATGAAATAACTTAACTCTACAAAAACAACAAACGGAACGTGAAAACCTATACAGCCTATCCTGTGAAAACAAACACAGTGACAGGAACAATCACCCACAAACAAACAGTGAAACCCAGGCTACCTAAGTATGATTCTCAATCAGAGACAACTAATGACACCTGCCTCTGATTGAGAACCATACTAGGCCGAAAACATAGAACTGACCCAAAACATAGAAAAACGAACATAGACTGCCCACCCAACTCACGCCCTGACCATACTAAATAAATACAAAAAACAAAGGAAATAGAGGTCAGAACGTGACAGTGGGATGATTTAAATATAGGATAAAGCCTACCTGTTAATAGCTGGACAATTTGCTTATAGGGTCAATCCTACCTTTTAGGAGTGGGATGATTTGAATAGAGGATGAAGCCTTCATTTTAGGAGTGGGATGATTTGCATAGAGGTTAAAGCCTTCCTTTTAGGAAAGGGACAATTTGCACAGATAATGCCTGCCTTTTAGGAGTGGGATGATTTGCAAAGAGGTTAAGGCCTTCCTTTTAGGAGTGGGATGATTTGCACAGAGGATAAACGTCTACTTTTAAAGAGCTTGACGATTTGCATACAGGATAAAGCCTACCCTTTAGGAGCTGGATGATTTGCATATAGGATAAAGCCTACCTTTTAGGAGTGGGATGATTTTTATACAGGCTAAAGCCTACCTTTTAGGAGTGGGATGATTTTTATACAGGCTAAAGCCTACCTTTTAGGAGTGGGATGATTTGCATACAGGCTAAAGCCTACCTTTTAGGAGTGGGATGATTTGCATATAGGAGAAAGCCTATCTTTTAAGAGTGGGACAGTTTGCATAGAGGATAAAGCCTTCATTTTAGGAGTGGGATGATTTGCATAGAGGTTAAAGCCTTCCTTTTAGGAGTGGGATGATTTGCATAGAGGATAAACGTCTACTTTTAAAGAGCTTGACGATTTGCATACAGGATAAAGCCTACCCTTTAGGAGCTGGATGATTTGCATATAGGATAAAGCCTGCCCTTTAGGAGCTGGATGATTTGCATATAGGATAAAGCCTACCCTTTAGGAGCTGGATGATTTGCATATAGGATAAAGCCTACCGTTTTAGAGTGGAACGATTTGCATATAGGATATTGCCTACCTTTCAGGAGTGGGACGATTTTCATATTGGATAAAGCCTACCTTTAAGTAGCTGGACTATTTGCATATAGGATAAACCCTACCTTTTAGGAGTGGGACGATTTGCATATAGGATAAAGGCTACCTTTTAGGAGTGGGACAATTTGCATATAGGATAAAGCCTACCTTTTAGGAGTGGGATGGTTTGCATATTGGATAAAGCCTACCTTTTAGGAGTGGAACGATTTGCATAGAGGATAAATCCTGTCTTTTAACAGCTGGACAATTTGCATAGAGGATAACCTCACTAGGGTATGAGGGACGCTAGCTTCACAGATCATCATTGTAAAGAGTTTAAACACTGTTTCCCATACTTGTTCAATGGCCCATAAACAATTACTGAACATGCACCTGTGGAACGGTCGTTAACCTCTCTAGGGTATGTGGGACGCTAGCGTCCCATCTGGCCAACATCCAGTGAGATTGCAGAGCGCCAAATTCAATTACAGAAATGCTCATTATAAAAATTCAGAAAACAAAACATATTTTAAAGATGAACTTCTTGTTAAACCAACCACAGTGTCCTATTTATAAAATGCTTTTCGGCAAAAGCATGCCTAGCCCAGAACATACCTAGCCCAGAACATAGCCCTGTTGACAAATTATTACAAACAATAACCAGCCAAGCAGAAGCGTTACAAAACTCAGAAATAGTGATAAAATTAATCCCTTACCTTTGATGATCTTTATATGGTGGCAATCAGAAGACATTAATTTACTCAATAAATGTTCCTTTTGTTCGATGAAGTCTCTTTATATCCAAAAACCTCAGTTTTGTTAGCGCGTTTTCTTCAGTAATCCACAGGCTCAAACGCAGTCAAAACAATCAGACAAAAAAATCCAAATTGTATCCGTAAAGTTCATAGAAACATGTCAAACGATGTTTATATTCAATACTCACGTTGTTTTTTAGCCTAAATGATCTATAATATTTCAACCGGACAATAACGTCAATATAAAAGGTAAACAAGAAATGCACATGCGCCTGAAAAAACTCTGCGTCACGTTAGGGTCCACTCGTTCAGACTGGTCTTACTCCCTCATTTATAAGAATACAAGCCTGAAACGATTTTTAAAGACTGTTGACATCTAGTGGAAGGCATAAGAACTGCAAATGGAGTCCTAAGTCAATGGATACTGTAATGACATTGAATAGAAGACTACAAAACCAACAAAAAAAACGACTTCTGAATTGATTTTTCTCAGGTTTTCGCCTGCCAAATCAGTTCTGTTATACTCACAGACACTATTTTAACAGTTTTGGAAACTTTAGCGTGTTTTTTCTATCCAAATCTACCAGTTATATGCATGTCATATCTTCTGGGCGCGAGTTGAAGGCCGTTTAATTTGGGCATGCTTTTCATCCAAAATACCGAATGCTGCCCCCTACCCTAGAGAGGATAAAGCCTACCTTTTAGGAGTGGGGCGATTTGCATATAGGATAATGCCAACCTTTTAGGAGTGGGGCGATTTGCATATAGGATAATGCCTACCTTTTAGGAGTGGGGCGATTTGCATATAGGATAATGCCAACCTTTTGGGAGTGGGGCGATTTGCATAGAGGATAATGCCAACCTTTTAGGAGTGGGGCGATTTGCATATAGGATAATACCAACCTTTTAGGAGTGGGGCGATTTGCATATAGGATATGCCAACCTTTTAGGAGTGGGGCGATTTGCATATAGGATAATGCCAACCTTTTAGGAGTGGGGCGATTTGCATATAGGATAATGCCAACCTTTTAGGAGTGGGGCAATTTGCATATAGGATAATGCCTACCTTTTAGGAGTGGGGCGATTTGCATATAGGATAATGCCAACCTTTTGGGAGTGGGGCGATTTGCATAGAGGATAATGCCAACCTTTTAGGAGTGGGGCGATTTGCATATAGGATAATGCCAACCTTTTAGGAGTGGGGCGATTTGCATATAGGATAAAGCCAACCTTTTAGGAGTTGGGCGATTTGTATATAGGATAATGCCTGCATTTTAGGAGTGGGGCGATTTGCATATAGGATAATGCCAACCTTTTAGGAGTGGGACGATTTTTATATAGGATAATGCCAACCTTTTAGGAGTGGGGCGATTTGCATATAGGATAATGCCTACCTTTTAGGAGTGGGACGATTTGTATATAGGATAATGCCTACCTTTTAGGAGTGGGGCGATTTGTAGGCAAAGACAAAACATTTGGCATCAATATTTATGAGCTATAAAGGCTCTTCCACTGTTATGTTCAGCTCATAGTGTCGCCTTCTACTGTCCTCCCTTCCACTAACATTCTGTTATATTCAGCTCATAGTGTCTCCTTCTACTGTCCTCCCTTCCACTGACTGTTTTATTCAGCTCATAGTGTCTCCTGTTACTGTCCTCCCTTCTACTGACTGTTATGTTCAGCTCATAGTGTCTCCTGTTACTGTCCTCCCTTCTACTGACTGTTATGTTCAGCTCATAGTGTCTCCTGTTACTGTCCTCCCTTCCACTGACATTCTGTTATGTTCAGCTCATAGTGTCTCCTGTTACTGTCCTCCCTTCCACTGACATTCTGTTATGTTCAGCTCATAGTGTCTCCTGTTACTGTCCTCTCTTCCACTGACTGTTTTATTCAGCTCATAGTGTCTCCTGTTACTGTCCTCCCTTCCACTGACTGTTATATTCAGCTCATAGTGTCTCCTGTTACTGTCATCTCTTCCACTGACTGTTTTATTCAGCTCATAGTGTCTCCTGTTACTGTCCTCTCTTCCACTGACTGTTTTATTCAGCTCATAGTGTCTCCTGTTACTGTCCTCCCTTCCACTAACATTCTGTTATATTCAGCTCATAGTGTCTCCTTCTACTGTCCTCCCTTCCACTAACATTCTGTTATGTTCAGCTCATAGTGTCTCCTGTTACTGTCCTCCCTTCCACTGACTGTTTTATTCAGCTCATAGTGTCTCCTGTTACTGTCCTCCCTTCTACTGACTGTTATGTTCAGCTCATAGTGTCTCCTGTTACTGTCCTCCCTTCCACTGACTGTTATATTCAGCTCATAGTGTCTCCTTTTACTGTCCTCCCTTCCACTAACATTCTGTTATGTTCAGCTCATAGTGTCTCCTGTTACTGTCCTCCCTTCCACTAACATTCTGTTATGTTCAGCTCATAGTGTCTCCTGTTACTGTCCTCCCTTCCACTAACATTCTGTTATGTTCAGCTCATAGTGTCTCCTGTTACTGTCCTCCCTTCCACTAACATTCTGTTATATTCAGCTCATAGTGTCTCCTTCTACTGTCCTCCCTTCCACTAACATTCTGTTATATTCAGCTCATAGTGTCTCCTTCTACTGTCCTCCCTTCCACTAACATTCTGTTATATTCAGCTCATAGTGTCTCCTTCTACTGTCCTCCCTTCCACTAACATTCTGTTATATTCAGCTCATAGTGTCTCCTTCTACTGTCCTCCCTTCCACTAACATTCTGTTATATTCAGCTCATAGTGTCTCCTGTTACTGTCCTCCCTTCCACTGACATTCTGTTATGTTCAGCTCATAGTGTCTCCTGTTACTGTCCTCCCTTCCACTAACATTCTGTTATATTCAGCTCATAGTGTCTCCTTCTACTGTCCTCCCTTCCACTAACATTCTGTTATATTCAGCTCATAGTGTCTCCTTCTACTGTCCTCCCTTCCACTAACATTCTGTTATGTTCAGCTCATAGTGTCTCCTGTTACTGTCCTCCCTTCCACTAACATTCTGTTATATTCAGCTCATAGTGTCTCCTTCTACTGTCCTCCCTTCCACTAACATTCTGTTATATTCAGCTCATAGTGTCTCCTTCTACTGTCCTCCCTTCCACTAACATTCTGTTATATTCAGCTCATAGTGTCTCCTTCTACTGTCCTCCCTTCCACTAACATTCTGTTATATTCAGCTCATAGTGTCTCCTTCTACTGTCCTCCCTTCCACTAACATTCTGTTATATTCAGCTCATAGTGTCTCCTTCTACTGTCCTCCCTTCCACTAACATTCTGTTATATTCAGCTCATAGTGTCTCCTTCTACTGTCCTCCCTTCCACTAACATTCTGTTATGTTCAGCTCATAGTGTCTCCTTCTACTGTCCTCCCTTCCACTAACATTCTGTTATGTTCAGCTCATAGTGTCTCCTGTTACTGTCCTCCCTTCCACTAACATTCTGTTATGTTCAGCTCATAGTGTCTCCTGTTACTGTCCTCCCTTCCACTAACATTCTGTTATATTCAGCTCATAGTGTCTCCTTCTACTGTCCTCCCTTCCACTAACATTCTGTTATATTCAGCTCATAGTGTCTCCTTCTACTGTCCTCCCTTCCACTAACATTCTGTTATATTCAGCTCATAGTGTCTCCTTCTACTGTCCTCCCTTCCACTAACATTCTGTTATATTCAGCTCATAGTGTCTCCTTCTACTGTCCTCCCTTCCACTAACATTCTGTTATATTCAGCTCATAGTGTCTCCTGTTACTGTCCTCCCTTCCACTGACATTCTGTTATGTTCAGCTCATAGTGTCTCCTGTTACTGTCCTCCCTTCCACTAACATTCTGTTATATTCAGCTCATAGTGTCTCCTTCTACTGTCCTCCCTTCCACTAACATTCTGTTATATTCAGCTCATAGTGTCTCCTTCTACTGTCCTCCCTTCCACTAACATTCTGTTATGTTCAGCTCATAGTGTCTCCTGTTACTGTCCTCCCTTCCACTAACATTCTGTTATATTCAGCTCATAGTGTCTCCTTCTACTGTCCTCCCTTCCACTAACATTCTGTTATATTCAGCTCATAGTGTCTCCTTCTACTGTCCTCCCTTCCACTAACATTCTGTTATATTCAGCTCATAGTGTCTCCTTCTACTGTCCTCCCTTCCACTAACATTCTGTTATATTCAGCTCATAGTGTCTCCTTCTACTGTCCTCCCTTCCACTGACATTCTGTTATGTTCAGCTCATAGTGTCTCCTTCTACTGTCCTCCCTTCCACTAACATTCTGTTATATTCAGCTCATAGTGTCTCCTTCTACTGTCCTCCCTTCCACTAACATTCTGTTATATTCAGCTCATAGTGTCTCCTTCTACTGTCCTCCCTTCCACTAACATTATGTTATATTCAGCTCATAGTGTCTCCTTCTACTGTCCTCCCTTCCACTAACATTCTGTTATATTCAGCTCATAGTGTCTCCTTCTACTGTCCTCCCTTCCACTGACATTCTGTTATGTTCAGCTCATAGTGTCTCCTTCTACTGTCCTCCCTTCCACTAACATTCTGTTATATTCAGCTCATAGTGTCTCCTTCTACTGTCCTCCCTTCCACTAACATTCTGTTATATTCAGCTCATAGTGTCTCCTGTTACTGTCCTCCCTTCCACTAACATTCTGTTATATTCAGCTCATAGTGTCTCCTTCTACTGTCCTCCCTTCCACTAACATTCTGTTATATTCAGCTCATAGTGTCTCCTTCTACTGTCCTCCCTTCCACTAACATTATGTTATGTTCAGCTCATAGTGTCTCCTTCTACTGTCCTCCCTTCCACTAACATTCTGTTATATTCAGCTCATAGTGTCTCCTTCTACTGTCCTCCCTTCCACTAACATTCTGTTATATTCAGCTCATAGTGTCTCCTTCTACTGTCCTCCCTTCCACTAACATTCTGTTATATTCAGCTCATAGTGTCTCCTTCTACTGTCCTCCCTTCCACTAACATTCTGTTATATTCAGCTCATAGTGTCTCCTTCTACTGTCCTCCCTTCCACTAACATTCTGTTATATTCAGCTCATAGTGTCTCCTTCTACTGTCCTCCCTTCCACTAACATTCTGTTATATTCAGCTCATAGTGTCTCCTTCTACTGTCCTCCCTTCCACTAACATTCTGTTATATTCAGCTCATAGTGTCTCCTTCTACTGTCCTCCCTTCCACTGACATTCTGTTATATTCAGCTCATAGTGTCTCCTTCTACTGTCCTCCCTTCCACTGACATTCTGTTATATTCAGCTCATAGTGTCTCCTTCTACGGTCCTCCCTTCCACTAACATTATGTTATATTCAGCTCATAGTGTCTCCTTCTACTGTCCTCCCTTCCACTAACATTCTGTTATATTCAGCTCATAGTGTCTCCTTCTACTGTCCTCCCTTCCACTAACATTCTGTTATATTCAGCTCATAGTGTCTCCTTCTACTGTCCTCCCTTCCACTAACATTCTGTTATATTCAGCTCATAGTGTCTCCTTCTACTGTCCTCCCTTCCACTAACATTCTGTTATATTCAGCTCATAGTGTCTCCTTCTACTGTCCTCCCTTCCACTAACATTCTGTTATATTCAGCTCATAGTGTCTCCTTCTACTGTCCTCCCTTCCACTAACATTCTGTTATATTCAGCTCATAGTGTCTCCTTCTACTGTCCTCCCTTCCACTAACATTCTGTTATATTCAGCTCATAGTGTCTCCTTCTACTGTCCTCCCTTCCACTAACATTCTGTTATATTCAGCTCATAGTGTCTCCTTCTACTGTCCTCCCTTCCACTAACATTCTGTTATATTCAGCTCATAGTGTCTCCTTCTACTGTCCTCCCTTCCACTAACATTCTGTTATATTCAGCTCATAGTGTCTCCTTCTACTGTCCTCCCTTCCACTAACATTCTGTTATATTCAGCTCATAGTGTCTCCTTCTACTGTCCTCCCTTCCACTGACATTCTGTTATATTCAGCTCATAGTGTCTCCTTCTACTGTCCTCCCTTCCACTGACATTCTGTTATATTCAGCTCATAGTGTCTCCTTCTACGGTCCTCCCTTCCACTAACATTATGTTATATTCAGCTCATAGTGTCTCCTTCTACTGTCCTCCCTTCCACTAACATTCTGTTATATTCAGCTCATAGTGTCTCCTTCTACTGTCCTCCCTTCCACTAACATTCTGTTATATTCAGCTCATAGTGTCTCCTTCTACTGTCCTCCCTTCCACTAACATTCTGTTATATTCAGCTCATAGTGTCTCCTTCTACTGTCCTCCCTTCCACTAACATTCTGTTATATTCAGCTCATAGTGTCTCCTTCTACTGTCCTCCCTTCCACTAACATTCTGTTATATTCAGCTCATAGTGTCTCCTTCTACTGTCCTCCCTTCCACTAACATTCTGTTATATTCAGCTCATAGTGTCTCCTTCTACTGTCCTCCCTTCCACTAACATTCTGTTATATTCAGCTCATAGTGTCTCCTTCTACTGTCCTCCCTTCCACTAACATTCTGTTATATTCAGCTCATAGTGTCTCCTTCTACGGTCCTCCCTTCCACTAACATTCTGTTATATTCAGCTCATAGTGTCTCCTTCTACGGTCCTCCCTTCCACTAACATTATGTTATATTCAGCTCATAGTGTCTCCTTCTACTGTCCTGACAAGAAGAAAACAGCTTTTTACACATTTTTTCAAATATATATATATATATATAAAAAATAGAACCTTGCACCTTATTTACATAAGTATTCAGACCCTTTTCTATGAGACTCTAAATTGATCTCAGGTGCATCCTGTTTCCATTGATCATCCTTGAGATGTTTCTACAACTTTAATTGGAGTCCACCTGTGGTCAATTCAATTGATTGGACATGATTTGGATGTCTTTACAAGGTCCCACAGTTGACAATGTGTGTCAGAGCAAAAACCAAGCCATGAGGTCAAAGGACATTTTCCATAGAGCTCCGAGACTCAATGGTGTCGAGTCACAGATCTGGAGAAGGGTAATAAAAAATGTCTGCAGCGTTTAAGGTGCTTCCATCCTTCTTAAACGGAATACATTTGGAAGTTTGGAACCACCAAGACTCTTCCTAGAGCTGGCTTCCCAATCTGAGCAATTTGGTGAGAGGGCCTTTGTCAGGGAGGTGACCAAGAACCCAATGGTCACTCAGCTCAAGAGTTTGTCTGTTGAGATGGGAGAACCTTCTAGAAGGACAACCCTCTCTGCAGCACTCTACCAATCAGACCTTTCCAGACAGAAGCCATTCCTTAGTAAAAGGCACATGACAGGTGTTTGCCAAAATTCACCTAAAGTCTCCCAGACCACGAGAGACAAGATTCTCTGGTCTGATGAAACCAAGATTGAACTCTTTGGCTTGAATGCCAAATGTCACATACGGAGGAAAGTTGGCACCATCCCTACGGTGAAGCATGATGGTGGCAGCAACATGCTGTGGGGATGTTATTCAGCGACAGGTATTGGGCGACTAGTCAGGATCGAGGGAAAGACGAACAGAGCAAAGTACAGAGAGATCCTTGATGAAAACCTGCTCCAGAACACTCAGGACCTCAGACTGGGGCAAAGGTTCACCTTCCAACAGGACGATGACCCTAAGCACACAGCCAAGACAACACAAGATAACAGAGCAAAGTCTTTTTTATTTTGTGTAACTTTTATTTAACCGGGTCGGCCAGTTGAGAACTTGTTCTCATTTCCAACTGCGACCTGGCCAAGATAAAGCAAAGCAGTGTGACAAAAACAACAGCACAGATTTACACATGGGATAAACAAACGTACAGTCAATAACACAATAGACAAATCTGTATACAGTGTGCGCAAATGAAGTAAGGAGGTAAGGCAATAAATAGGCCAATAGCGGCGCAGTGACTACAATTTAGCAATTTACCAGCTTCAAACAGCTGAACATATAATAGTTTTGGTTATTGAAAATATATTTCACATCGGCTCAGATGGTACAATGATTCTCTACTTTAGGGTTTCCCAAACTCGGTCCTGCGGCCCCCCCAATAGATCCACGTTTTGGGTTTTTCCCTAGCACTACACAGCGGATTCACATAACCATCATCAAGCTTTGACACTGTGTAGTGTACTCGCTTTGGGAAACTCTCTTCTGTACTATACTTGCTTGTTTTGTCACAAACTGAAATTACGCAAACTATTAGAATTTTAGCAACTAGGAAATGGTGGAGCTATTTCTGCATAGTGCAACTTTAAGTTAATTTCTTTGGAAAGATAACTGACACGTGATTCCCTGTCCATGTATAGGCAGCCTAGTCTATTTCAATTAGACATACTGTATATAGACATATAAGTACAGTTGATCTCACATCCCAACTAGGAGAGGAGAGGAAGGTTACTGACACCCAACGAGGAGAGGAGAGGAGAGGAGAGGACAGGACAGGAGAGGAGAGGAGAGGAGAGGAGAGGAGAGGAGAGGAGAGGAGAGGACTGGTCAGGATTGGACAGGACAGGAGAGGAGAGGAGAGGAGAGGAAGGTTACTGACACCCAACTAGGAGAGGAGATGAGAGGAGAGGAGAGGAGAGGAGAGGAAGGCTACTGACACCCAACTAGGAGAGGAGAGGAAGGCTACTGACACCCAACTAGGAGATGAGAGGAGAGAAGAGAAGAGAAGAGAAGAGAAGAGAGGAAGGCTACTGACACCCAACTAGGAGAGGAGAGGAGAGGAGAGGAGAGGAAGGCTACTGACACCCAACTAGGAGAGGAGAGGAGAGGAGAGGAGAGGAGAGGAAGGCTACTGAACTTGAAGCAGTGAATGCTGATGGTGTGAATAATGAACCAAAGAGTTTTAAACCCCCCCTAGAGTCGCTGTCCACGCCCCCGTTCAAACCCAGTTAGCATAATACACATTCCCCAGATAAATCTGTCTGTTTAAGTCCGTTTTCTTGACATGGGCTGTGTCTCAATCCACCACATCTGTTTAAGTCTGTTTTTCTGGCATGGGCTGTGTCTCAATCCACCCAATCTGTTTAAATTTGTTTTTCTGGCATGGGCTGTGTCTCAATCCACCCAATCTGTTTAAATTTGTTTTTCTGGCATGGGCTGTGTCTCAATCCACCCAATCTGTTTAAGTTTGTTTTTCTGGCATGGGCTGTGTCTCAATCCACCACATCTGTTTAAGTCTGTTTTTCTGGCATGGGCTGTGTCTCAATCCACCCAATCTGTTTAAGTCTGTTTTTCTGGCATGGGCTGTGTCTCAATCCACCACATCTGTTTAAGTCTGTTTTTCTGGCATGGGCTGTGTCTCAATCCACCCAATCTGTTTAAATTTGTTTTTCTGGCATGGGCTGTGTCTCAATCCACCACATCTGTTTAAGTCTGTTTTTCTGGCATGGGCTGTGTCTCAATCCACCCAATCTGTTTAAGTCTGTTTTTCTGGCATGGGCTGTGTCTCAATCCACCCAATCTGTTTAAGTCTGTTTTTCTGGCATGGGCTGTGTCTCAATCCAGCACATCTGTCGATGTCGGCCTTCAGCATCCGCGGTAAAAGGTTGCAAAGTTGCAGCGCTGTTTGTCAGACCAGGAGACATCCCGAAAATCTGACTTCACTGTAGTGGAAAGATGAGACTCTCACAAACATGGTGGTGTTCTCCGTTTTGCTCTTCGACTCCCACAAGCGTCATGGGACTCGTCGGCACTTCTGCCTGTAGAGTCCGAACTGTTTGGGCTGACCACTATTATGACCCCTCCATGGAAAGATGAGACTCTCACGAACACAA
Source organism: Oncorhynchus mykiss (assembly GCF_013265735.2). Classification (NCBI taxonomy): domain Eukaryota; kingdom Metazoa; phylum Chordata; class Actinopteri; order Salmoniformes; family Salmonidae; genus Oncorhynchus; species Oncorhynchus mykiss. The sequence continues at coordinate 216,887 of NC_048570.1, read as the reverse complement.
TGGTGTTCTCAATTTGTTCTATGTGATGTGCTCTTATCAGGAGGGGGCTTTTGATATGTTGTTATTGTTGTTGACCCCCCCAGGTACCTCACCAGCCGGGCCAGCCCTTCAAGTTCACTGTGTCAGAGTCATGTGACCGCATCAAGGAGGAGTTTCAGTTCCTACAGGCTCAGTTTCACAGGTAACACACCCCTCATGGAGGGGGGGGGGGGGGTCTATATACTGAAGTACATATAGTGGAATACACACACACCCCAGGGCGGTCTATATAGTGGAATACACACACACCCCAAGGGGGGGTCTATATAGTGGAATACACACACACCCCAGGGCGGTCTATATAGTGGAATACACACACACCCCAGGTGGGGTCTATATAGTGGAATACACACACACCCCAGGGCGGTCTATATAGTGGAATACACACACACCCCAAGGGGGGGTCTATATAGTGGAATACACACACACCCCAGGGCGGTCTATATAGTGGAATACACACACACCCCAGGTGGGGTCTATATAGTGGAATACACACACACCCCAGGGCGGTCTATATAGTGGAATACACACACACCCCAGGTGGGGTCTATATAGTGGAATACACACACACCCCAGGGCGGTCTATATAGTGGAATACACACACACCCCAGGTGGGGTCTATATAGTGGAATACACACACACCCCAGGGGGGTCTATATAGTGGAATACACACACACCCCAGGGGGGTCTATATAGTGGAATACACACACACCCCAGGGCGGTCTATATAGTGGAATACACACACACCCCAAGGGGGGGTCTATATAGTGGAATACACACACACCCCAGGTGGGGTCTATATAGTGGAATACACACACACCCCAGGTGGGGTCTATATAGTGGAATACACACACACCCCAGGGCGGTCTATATAGTGGAATACACACACACCCCAAGGGGGGGTCTATATAGTGGAATACACACACACCCCAGGGCGGTCTATATAGTGGAATACACACACACCCCAAGGGGGGGTCTATATAGTGGAATACACACACACCCCAGGGCGGTCTATATAGTGGAATACACACACACCCCAGGGGGGGGTCTATATAGTGGAATACACACACCCCAGGGCGGTCTATATAGTGGAATACACACACACCCCAGGTGGGGTCTATATAGTGGAATACACACACACCCCAGGGCGGTCTATATAGTGGAATACACACACACCCCAAGGGGGGGTCTATATAGTGGAATACACACACACCCCAGGGCGGTCTATATAGTGGAATACACACACACCCCAAGGGGGGGTCTATATAGTGGAATACACACACCCCAGGGCGGTCTATATAGTGGAATACACACACACCCCAGGGCGGTCTATATAGTGGAATACACACACACCCCAAGGGGGGGTCTATATAGTGGAATACACACACCCCAGGGCGGTCTATATAGTGGAATACACACACACCCCAGGTGGGGTCTATATAGTGGAATACACACACACCCCAGGGCGGTCTATATAGTGGAATACACACACACCCCAGGGCGGTCTATATAGTGGAATACACACACACCCCAGGTGGGGTCTATATAGTGGAATACACACACACCCCAGGTGGGGTCTATATAGTGGAATACACACACACCCCAGGGCGGTCTATATAGTGGAATACACACACACCCCAAGGGGGGGTCTATATAGTGGAATACACACACCCCAGGGCGGTCTATATAGTGGAATACACACACACCCCAGGTGGGGTCTATATAGTGGAATACACACACACCCCAGGGCGGTCTATATAGTGAAATACACACACACCCCAGGGCGGTCTATATAGTGGAATACACACACACCCCAAGGGGGGTCTATATAGTGGAATACACACACACCCCAGGGGGGTCTATATAGTGGAATACACACACCCCAGGGCGGTCTATATAGTGGAATACACACACACCCCAGGTGGGGTCTATATAGTGGAATACACACACACCCCAGGGCGGTCTATATAGTGGAATACACACACACCCCAAGGGGGGGTCTATATAGTGGAATACACACACACCCCAGGGCGGTCTATATAGTGGAATACACACACACCCCAAGGGGGGGTCTATATAGTGGAATACACACACCCCAGGGCGGTCTATATAGTGGAATACACACACACCCCAGGGTGGTCTATATAGTGGAATACACACACACCCCAAGGGGGGGTCTATATAGTGGAATACACACACCCCAGGGCGGTCTATATAGTGGAATACACACACACCCCAGGTGGGGTCTATATAGTGGAATACACACACACCCCAGGGCGGTCTATATAGTGGAATACACACACACCCCAAGGGGGGGTCTATATAGTGGAATACACACACCCCAGGGCGGTCTATATAGTGAAACACCTGACTGTATAGTATGTGTTGATGTCTCAGACCAGACCAGACCTGACCAGACCATACTAGATCAGATTAGACCAGACCAGACCAGACCACAACCTGACTGGATAGTATGTGATGATGTCTCAGACCAGACCAGACCAGACCAGACCACAACCTGACTGGATAGTATGTGATGATGTCTCAGACCAGACCAGACCAGACCACAACCTGACTGGATAGTATGTGATGATGTCTCAGACCAGACCAGACCAGACCACAACCTGACTGGATAGTATGTGATGATGTCTCAGACCAGACCAGACCACAACCTGACTGGATAGTATGTGATGATGTCTCAGACCAGACCAGACCCTACTAGACCAGACCAGACCAGACCAACTACAACCTGACTGGATAGTATGTGATTATGTCTCAGAGCAGACCAGACCAGACCATACTAGACCATACTAGACCAGACCAGACCAGACTACAACCTGACTGGATAGTATGTGATGATGTCTCAGACCAGACCAGACCAGACCACAACCTGACTGGATAGTATGTGATGATGTCTCAGACCAGACCAGACCACAACCTGACTGGATAGTATGTGATGATGTCTCAGACCAGACCAGACCACAACCTGACTGGATAGTATGTGATGATGTCTCAGACCAGACCAGACCAGACCAGACCACAACCTGACTGGATAGTATGTGATGATGTCTCAGACCAGACCAGACCAGACCACAACCTGACTGGATAGTATGTGATGATGTCTCAGACCAGACCAGACCAGACCCTACTAGACCAGACCAGACCAGACCAACTACAACCTGACTGGATAGTATGTGATGATGTCTCAGACCAGACCAGACCACAACCTGACTGGATAGTATGTGATGATGTCTCAGACCAGACCAGACCAGACCAGACCACAACCTGACTGGATAGTATGTGATGATGTCTCAGACCAGACCAGACCATACTTGATCAGATTAGACCAGACCAGACCAGACCAGACCACAACCTGACTGGATAGTATGTGTTGATGTCTCTCTCTGTCCTCAGTCTGAAACTGGAGTGTGAGAAACTGTCCAATGAGAAGACAGAGATGCAGAGACACTATGTTATGGTGAGCTTCATGTAGTGTGTGTGTGTGTGTGTGTGTGTGTGTGTGTGTGTGTGTGTGTGTGTGTGTGTGTGTGTGTGTGTGTGTGTGTGTGTGTATGAGAGAGAGAGAGTTACAACCACTTGTATTCAATAGTTCCCTATTTCTACTTTGATAACATATTGTATTTGGATTTTTAACATTGCAGAAGGAATTTTATTTTTGTCAACCTAAGTTTACGATTTGAAACAAGTACTAGCTCTGGGGTGACAATAATGTTGTCCATGCTATTTGTCTTAATTTTCTACATTAAAATTGTAAACTTGTGTTGACAAAAATAAAATTGGTTCTGTGTGGTTCTACTGTCTGTGAGATTCTACTGTGTGGTTCTACTGTCTGTGAGATTCTACTGTGTGGTTCTACTGTCTGTGAGATTCTACTGTGTGGTTCTACTGTCTGTGAGATTATCCTGTGTGGTTCTACTGTCTGTGAGATTCTACTGTGTGGTTCTACTGTCTGTGAGATTCTACTGTGTGGTTCTACTGTCTGTGAGATTCTACTGTGTGGTTCTACTGTCTGTGAGATTCTACTGTGTGGTTCTACTGTCTGTGAGATTCTACTGTGTGGTTCTACTGTCTGTGAGATTCTACTGTGTGGTTCTACTGTCTGTGAGATTCTACTGTGTGGTTCTACTGTCTGTGAGATTCTACTGTGTGGTTCTACTGTTTGTGAGATTCTACTGTGTGGTTCTACTGTCTGTGAGATTCTACTGTGTGGTTCTACTGTCTGTGAGATTCTACTGTGTGGTTCTACTGTCTGTGAGATTATCCTGTGTGGTTCTACTGTCTGTGAGATTCTACTGTGTGGTTCTACTGTCTGTGAGATTATACTGTGTGGTTCTACTGTCTGTGAGATTCTACTGTGTGGTTCTACTGTCTGTGAGATTCTACTGTGTGGTTCTACTGTCTGTGAGATTCTACTGTGTGGTTCTACTGTCTGTGAGATTCTACTGTGTGGTTCTACTGTCTGTGAGATTCTACTGTGTGGTTCTACTGTCTGTGAGATTCTACTGTGTGGTTCTACTGTTTGTGAGATTCTACTGTGTGGTTCTACTGTCTGTGAGATTCTACTGTGTGGTTCTACTGTCTGTGAGATTCTACTGTGTGGTTCTACTGTCTGTGAGATTATCCTGTGTGGTTCTACTGTCTGTGAGATTCTACTGTGTGGTTCTACTGTCTGTGAGATTATACTGTGTGGTTCTACTGTCTGTGAGATTCTACTGTGTGGTTCTACTGTCTGTGAGATTCTACTGTGTGGTTCTACTGTCTGTGAGATTCTACTGTGTGGTTCTACTGTCTGTGAGATTCTACTGTGTGGTTCTACTGTCTGTGAGATTCTACTGTGTGGTTCTACTGTTTGTGAGATTCTACTGTGTGGTTCTACTGTCTGTGAGATTCTACTGTGTGGTTCTACTGTCTGTGAGACTCTACTGTGTGAGAAACAGGAAGTAGAAAATGAGAGGCTGATGTTTGTCTTTGTCTTTCAGTACTATGAGATGTCTTATGGACTCAACATTGAGATGCACAAACAGGTAGGAAAGTAGACTGAGTGAGTCTTAAAATGAATGTGTGTGTGTGTGTGTGTGTGTGTGTGTGTGTGTGTGTGTGTGTGTGTGTGTGTGTGTGTCTTTTGGCTGCAGTGTTTAAGATGTAAGTGTATGGCGATAGATTAGATTAGATAGATAAGATTAGATTAGATAGATAGATAGATAGATAGGAGGGCCTACAGCAGCACCTAGATCTTCTGCACAGATTCTGTCAGACCTGGGCCCTGACAGTAAATCTCAGTAAGACCAAAATAATGGTGTTCCAAAAAAGGTCCAGTCACCAGGACCACAAATACAAATTCAATCTAGACACTGTTGCCCTAGAGCACACAAAAAACTTTACATACCTTGGCCTAAACATCAGCGCCACAGGTAACTTCCACAAAGCTGTGAACGATCTGAGAGACAAGACAAGAAGGGCATTCTATGCCATCAAAAGGAACAAAAATTTCAACATACCAATTAGGATTTGGCTAAAAATACTTGAATCAGTCATAGAGCCCATTGCCCTTTATGGTTGTGAGGTCTGGGGTCCGCTCACCAACCAAGACTTCACAAAATGGGACAAACACCAAATTGAGACTCTGCACGCAAAATTCTGCAAAAATATCCTCCGTGTACAACGTAGAACACCAAATAATGCATGCAGAGCAGAATTAGGCCGATACCCACTAATTATCAAAATCCAGAAAAGAGCCGTTAAATTCTATAACCACCTAAAAGGAAGCGATTCCCAAACCTTCCATAACAAAGCCATCACCTACCTGGAGAAGAGTCCCCTAAGCAAGCTGGTCCTGGGGCTCTGTTCACAAACACAAACACACCCTACAGAGCCCCAGGACAGCAGCACAATTAGACCCAACCAAATCATGAGAAAACAAAAAGATAATTACTTGACACATGAACATGAATGAACAAAAAAACAGAGCAAACTAGAATGCTATTTGGCCCTAAACAGAGAGTACACAGCGGCAGAATACCTGACCACTGTGACTGACCCAAAATTTAGGAAAGCTTTGACTATGTACAGACTCAGTGAGCATAGCCTTGCTATTGAGAAAGGCCGCCGTAGGCAGACATGGCTCTCAAGAGAAGACAGGCTATGTGCTCAATGCCCACAAAATGAGGTGGAAACCGAGCTGTACTTCCTAACCCCCTGCCCAATGTATGACCATATTAGAGAGACATTTTTCCCTCAGATTACACAGATCCACAAAGAATTCGAAAACAAATCCAATTTTGATAAACTTCCATATCTACTGGGTGAAATTCCACAGTGTGTCATCACAGCAGCAAGATTTGTGACCTGGTGCCACGAGAAAAGGGCAACCAGTGAAGAACAAACACCATTGTAAATACAACCCATATTTATTCTTATTTATTTTATCTTGTGTCCTTTCACCATTTGTACATTGTTAAAACACTGTATATATATATATATAATATGACATTTGTAATGTCTTTATTGTTTTGAAACTTCTGTATGTGTAATGTTTACTGTTAATTTGTATTGTTTATTTCACTTTTGTATATCATCTACCTCACTTGATTTGGCAATGTTAACACATGTTTCCCATGCCAATAAAGCCCCTTGAATTGAATTGAATTGAAAGATAGATAGATAGATAGATATATAGATATATTTTCTTCATGTTTAATACATAGAAGCAGTGAGTCCTAAACAAAATATGTAATTGTGCAAATATAAAATGAAACTTTTAAATAAAAATCACAGTCTGTAAATATGCCCATATATTTTACCAACATACAGTATGTCAAGATCCAAAAACAAATGAGTCATCATTAACCAAAACAAATGATGATTAACAAAAAAAATGTCAGGTTTTCTTCTGGTTACCACAGCACATTTTACAAACATATTTCTTACTTTGCAAACACAACAGTGGTCAAATAGGTTTTTGTGAATGTGACAACATGTGGTTCCACAGATTATGTTTTTGACATGCATTTGACATGTTTATGACTGCTCTCCAATTGTTGTGAGTTGGCTCGTATATTTGTGAGATGGCTTGTATATTTGTGAGTTGGCTCGTATATTTGTGAGTTGGCTCGTATATGTGTGAGTTGGCTCGTATATTTGTGAGTTGGCTCGTATATTTGTGAGTTGGCTCGTATATTTGTGAGTTGGCTCCTATATTTGTGAGTTGGCTCGTATATTTGTGAGTTGGCTCGTATATTTGTGAGTTGGCTCCTGTATTTGTGAGTTGGCTCCTGTATTTGTGAGTTGGCTCCTATATTTGTGAGTTGGCTCCTATATTTGTGAGTTGGCTCCTATATTTGTGAGTTGGCTCACATATTTGTGAGTTGCGTTTTACAGATCAGTATGAAAATGTTAATCATGGCATCCGTATTAGGACTTCCTCAGTTCTCATGTTCCCATTTAGCCTGAATTATTATGTATAAAAACAAATATATGACATAATTAGTTTTAGGAATGCATGTGTTTGATTTTTATGATATCCGACGATTGTTATGATAATATTAATTTACACAGTTTACAGAAAAGTACTTTTATTTTGAAGGATTCATGACTTCCTGATCTTGCTGATATCTATCAGTCGTTTTTAGACTAGTAGCTTGTTCTTTCTGCATGGGATTGATCATGGAGGAGTAAAACGATCAAGGGTGAGTTTCAAGTAAATTTGATTAACATGAATTTGGATTGACTGAACAAACTGTCCAATCAAACAAGATTAGCTGATGCTAGGTAGTTAGTATGGGCTTGCTAAACTACTGTAATTTTGGCTAGCTAAACTAGCATAGCTAAGTTATCTTGCCTAGTTACAACAAGGTTGATATGAACGATCAGTAAGTGTTAATCTTATTATTATTTTTCTCAGGCAGGGAGAATATGCTACCGTCATTGAGTCATGTTAACTAGCTAATGTTAGCTAAATAGCTACAAAGCCAAAACACCTAGCTAGCTCACTTGCAGATCATTTATTTAGCTAGCTAGTTTACTTGCTAATGCGTTGCTTGCTAGGGAGTACCAGAGATTATTTTTAAGCCTATTCATCTTCTAGCTAGCTAGCTAACTAGCTAGACTTTATCTAGCTAGCTAGCCATTCTGCTTACAAAACAGTTCAAATCTAACATTGGCTGACAAATACATTTCTTTCTTTATTTGACAACAAATAACTGTGAATTCTTGCAACAATAAACCATGTTTAGCTGCTAGGCTAGTAGATGGTAGAAATGTTTGCACACATGAACATGTTGTTTTATAGTGAGATTATCATGTTTCTTTTCACAAGGGGCAGGATTTGATCTCCACCTGGAAAAAGTCATTTTCAGGAAGCCCGTCTTTGGACCCTCCTGGTAAGTTAAACACTACAATGTCACACACTTTCTAATATAGTCCTGAGTGTTTGTGTAGGTAGCTATGTGACCCCCAGACACTAATAGGAGACCAGGAGACAGGTAGGGAGTATATGAAAGGCCCTGTGGATATGTGTTTGGCAGCAGTGCAGAAGGAGCGTCAGCAGGAGGAGCGCCATCAGGAGGAGCGTCATCAGGAGGAGCATCATCAGGAGAGTCAGCAGGAGCAGCATCAGGAGCATCATTAGGAGGAGCATCATCAGGATAGTCAGCAGGAGCATCATCAGGAGCGTCATCAGGAGGAGCGTCATCAGGAAGAGCATCATCAGGAGAGTCAGCAGGAGCATCATCAGGAGCGTCGGGAGGAGCGTCATCAGGAGGAGGGTCATCAGGAGAGTCAGCAGGAGCGCCATCAGGAGGAGCATCATCAGGAGAGTCAGCAGGAGCATCATCAGGGGAGTCATCAGGAGAGTCATCAGGAGGAGCATCATCAGGAGAGTCAGCAGGAGCATCATCAGGAGTGTCGGGAGGAGCGTCATCAGGAGGAGCGTCATCAGGAGAGTCAGCAGGAGCGCCATCAGGAGGAGCATCATCAGGAGAGTCAGCAGGCGGAGCGTCACCAGGAGGAGCATCATCAGGAGAGTCAGCAGGAGCATCATCAGGAGGAGCATCATCAAGAGGAGCATCATCAGGAGGAGCGTCATCAGGAGGAGTGTCATCAGGAGGAGCGTCATCAGGAGGAGAGTCATCAGGAGGAGTGTCATCAGGAGGAGTGTCATCAGGAGGAGTGTCATCAGAAGGAGTGTCATCAAGAGGAGTATCATCAGAAGGAGTGTCATCAGCAGGAGCATCAGCAGGAGCGTCAGCAGGAGCGTCATCAGGATAAGTGTCATCAGGAGCATCAGCAGAAGCAACAGCAGGAGCGTCATCAGGAGGAGCGTCAACAGGAGAGTCAGCAGGAGGAGCGTCATCAGGAGGGGCATCATCAGGAGAGTCAGCAGGAGCATCATCAGGAGAGTCATCAGGAGGAGCATCATCAGGAGGAGCGTCATCAGGAGGAGCATCATCAGGAGCATCAGCAGGAGCGTCATCAGGATAAGTGTCATCAGGAGCATCAGCAGAAGCAACAGCAGGAGTGTCATCAGGAGTGTCAGGAGGAGCAACAGAAGGAGCGTCATCAGGAGGAGCGTCATCAGGAGCATCAGGAGGAGTGTCATCAGGAGCGTCAGGAGGAGCAACAGCAGGAGCGTCATCAGGAGGAGCGTCATCAGGAGGAGCGTCATCAGGAGGAGCGTCATCAGGAGCGTCAGGAGGAGCGTCATCAGGAGCATCAGGAGGAGCAACAGCAGGAGCGTCATCAGAAGGAGCGTCATCAGTAGCATCAGGAGGAGCAACAGCAGGAGGAGAGTCATCAGGAGGAGCGTCATCAGGAGGAGCATCATCAGGAGGAGCGTCATCAGGAGGAGCGTCATCAGGAGGAGTGTCAGCAGGAGGAGCGTCATCAGGAGGAGCGTCATCAGGAGGAGTGTCATCAGGAGGAGCGTCATCAGGAGGACCGTCATCAGGAGGAGCGTCATCAGGAGGAGCGTCATCAGGAGGAGCGTCATCAGGAGGAGCGTCATCAGGAGGAGCGTCAGGAGGAGGAACGTCAGGAGGAGCGTCATCAAGAGAAGCGTCATCAGGAGGAGGGTCATCAGGAGGAGCATCAGGAGGAGGAGCGTCAGGAGGAGCGTCATCAGGAGGAGCGTCAGGAGGAGGAACGTCAGGAGAGCGTCATCAGGAGGAGCATCATCAGGAGCATCAGGAGGAGGAGCGTCAGGAGGAGTGTCATCAGGAGGAGTGTCATCAGGAGGAGTGTCATCAGGAGGAGCATCATCAGGAGGAGCATCATCAGGAGCATCAGGAGGAGGAGCGTCAGGAGGAGCATCATCATGAGCGTCATCAGGAGCGTCATCAGGAGGAGCGTCATCAGGAGGAGCGTCACCAGAAGGAGCGTCATCAGGAGCAGGTGGAGTCCACCAGTAGTTTTAGCGAGGACATCATCTGAGAAGATGCTGAACGCTGAACTGGCTTTCAATACCAAGGCTGAAGCCTACATGGCCAGGCAGCGCAGGCAACTCTGTTACTATGTCCAAACCTCTGTCTGTCCATGTCTCTAATATATCAATCTCTGTATCTGTTATTCAGACTTGACAGTGAACTATGCCTACATGTCCTGCAGATATTTTTTGTCACTCCCCTATGACAGAAGTCTGTCACTGTGTTCCTCCTATAGCCAGTGTCCTCTGTCACTGTGTTCCTCCTATAGCCAGTGTCCCCTGTCACTGTGTTCCTCCTATAGCCAGTGTCCCATGTCACTGTGTTCCTCCTATAGCCAGTGTCCTCTGTCACTGTGTTCCTCCTATAGCCAGTGTCCTCTGTCACTGTGTTCCTCCTATAGCCAGTGTCCTCTGTCACTGTGTTCCTCCCACAGCCAGTGTCCTCTGTCACTGTGTTCCTCCTATAGCCAGTGTCCTCTGTCACTGTGTTCCTCCTATAGCCAGTGTCCCATGTCACTGTGTTCCTCCTATAGCCAGTGTCCTCTGTCACTGTGTTCCTCCTATAGCCAGTGTCCTCTGTCACTGTGTTCCTCCTATTGCCAGTGTCCCCTGTCACTGTGTTCCTCCTATAGCCAGTGTCCTCTGTCACTGTGTTCCTCCTATAGCCAGTGTCCCCTGTCACTGTGTTCCTCCTATAGCCAGTGTCCCCTGTCACTGTGTTCCTCCTATAGCCAGTGCCCCATGTCACTGTGTTCCTCCTATAGCCAGTGTCCCCTGTCACTGTGTTCCTCCTATAGCCAGTGTCCCATGTCACTGTGTTCCTCCTATAGCCAGTGTCCTCTGTCACTGTGTTCCTCCTATAGCCAGTGTCCTCTGTCACTGTGTTCCTCCTATAGCCAGTGTCCTCTGTCACTGTGTTCCTCCTATAGCCAGTGTCCTCTGTCACTGTGTTCCTCCTATAGCCAGTGTCCAATGTCACTGTGTTCCTCTTATAGCCAGTGTCCCATGTCACTGTGTTCCTCCTATAGCCAGTGTCCTCTGTCACTGTGTTCCTCCTATAGTCAGTGTCCCCTGTCACCGTGTTCCTCCTATAGCCAGTGTCCCATGTCACTGTGTTCCTCCTATAGCCAGTGTCCTCTGTCACTGTGTTCCTCCTATAGCCAGTGTCCCCTGTCACTGTGTTCCTCCTATAGCCAGTGTCCTCTGTCACTGTGTTCCTTCTATAGCCAGTGTCCTCTGTCACTGTGTTCCTCCTATAGCCAGTGTCCTCTGTCACTGTGTTCCTCCTATAGCCAGTGTCCTCTGTCACTGTGTTCCTCCTATAGCCAGTGTCCTCTGTCACTGTGTTCCTCCTATAGCCAGTGTCCTCTGTCACTGTGTTCCTCCTATAGCCAGTGTCCTCTGTCACTGTGTTCCTCCTATAGCCAGTGTCCTCTGTCACTGTGTTCCTCCTATAGCCAGTGTCCTCTGTCACTGTGTTCCTCCTATAGCCAGTGTCCTCTGTCACTTTGTTCCTCCTATAGCCAGTGTCCCTGTCACTGTGTTCCTCCTATAGCCAGTGTCCTCTGTCACTGTGTTCCTCCTATAGCCAGTGTCCTCTGTCACTGTGTTCCTCCTATAGCCAGTGTCCCATGTCACTGTGTTCCTCCTATAGCCAGTGTCCTCTGTCACTGTGTTCCTCCTATAGCCAGTGTCCTCTGTCACTGTGTTACTCCTATTGCCAGTGTCCCCTGTCACTGTGTTCCTCCTATAGTCAGTGTCCCCTGTCACTGTGTTCCTCCTATAGCAAGTGTCCTCTGTCACTGTGTTCCTCCTATAGCCAGTGTCCCCTGTCACTGTGTTCCTCCTATAGCCAGTGTCCTCTGTCACTGTGTTCCTCCTATAGCCAGTGTCCTCTGTCACTGTGTTCCTCCTATAGCCAGTGCCCTCTGTCACTGTGTTCCTCCTATAGCCAGTGTCCCCTGTCACTGTGTTCCTCCTATAGCCAGTGCCCCATGTCACTGTGTTCCTCCTATAGCCAGTGTCCCCTGTCACTGTGTTCCTCCTATAGCCAGTGTCCCATGTCACTGTGTTCCTCCTATAGCCAGTGTCCTCTGTCACTGTGTTCCTCCTATAGCCAGTGTCCTCTGTCACTGTGTTCCTCCTATAGCCAGTGTCCTCTGTCACTGTGTTCCTCCTATAGCCAGTGTCCTCTGTCACTGTGTTCCTCCTATAGCCAGTGTCCTCTGTCACTGTGTTCCTCCTATAGCCAGTGTCCTCTGTCACTGTGTTCCTCCTATAGCCAGTGTCCTCTGTCACTGTGTTCCTCCTATAGCCAGTGTCCTCTGTCACTGTGTTCCTCCTATAGCCAGTGTCCTCTGTCACTGTGTTCCTCCTATAGCCAGTGTCCCCTGTCACTGTGTTCCTCCTATAGCCAGTGCCCCATGTCACTGTGTTCCTCCTATAGCCAGTGTCCCCTGTCACTGTGTTCCTCCTATAGCCAGTGTCCCATGTCACTGTGTTCCTCCTATAGCCAGTGTCCTCTGTCACTGTGTTCCTCCTATAGCCAGTGTCCTCTGTCACTGTGTTCCTCCTATAGCCAGTGTCCTCTGTCACTGTGTTCCTCCTATAGCCAGTGTCCTCTGTCACTGTGTTCCTCCTATAGCCAGTGTCCAATGTCACTGTGTTCCTCTTATAGCCAGTGTCCCATGTCACTGTGTTCCTCCTATAGCCAGTGTCCTCTGTCACTGTGTTCCTCCTATAGTCAGTGTCCCCTGTCACCGTGTTCCTCCTATAGCCAGTGTCCCATGTCACTGTGTTCCTCCTATAGCCAGTGTCCTCTGTCACTGTGTTCCTCCTATAGCCAGTGTCCCCTGTCACTGTGTTCCTCCTATAGCCAGTGTCCTCTGTCACTGTGTTCCTTCTATAGCCAGTGTCCTCTGTCACTGTGTTCCTCCTATAGCCAGTGTCCTCTGTCACTGTGTTCCTCCTATAGCCAGTGTCCTCTGTCACTGTGTTCCTCCTATAGCCAGTGTCCTCTGTCACTGTGTTCCTCCTATAGCCAGTGTCCTCTGTCACTGTGTTCCTCCTATAGCCAGTGTCCTCTGTCACTGTGTTCCTCCTATAGCCAGTGTCCTCTGTCACTGTGTTCCTCCTATAGCCAGTGTCCTCTGTCACTGTGTTCCTCCTATAGCCAGTGTCCTCTGTCACTTTGTTCCTCCTATAGCCAGTGTCCCTGTCACTGTGTTCCTCCTATAGCCAGTGTCCTCTGTCACTGTGTTCCTCCTATAGCCAGTGTCCTCTGTCACTGTGTTCCTCCTATAGCCAGTGTCCCATGTCACTGTGTTCCTCCTATAGCCAGTGTCCTCTGTCACTGTGTTCCTCCTATAGCCAGTGTCCTCTGTCACTGTGTTCCTCCTATTGCCAGTGTCCCCTGTCACTGTGTTCCTCCTATAGTCAGTGTCCCCTGTCACTGTGTTCCTCCTATAGCAAGTGTCCTCTGTCACTGTGTTCCTCCTATAGCCAGTGTCCCCTGTCACTGTGTTCCTCCTATAGCCAGTGTCCTCTGTCACTGTGTTCCTCCTATAGCCAGTGTCCTCTGTCACTGTGTTCCTCCTATAGCCAGTGCCCTCTGTCACTGTGTTCCTCCTATAGCCAGTGTCCCCTGTCACTGTGTTCCTCCTATAGCCAGTGCCCCATGTCACTGTGTTCCTCCTATAGCCAGTGTCCCCTGTCACTGTGTTCCTCCTATAGCCAGTGTCCCATGTCACTGTGTTCCTCCTATAGCCAGTGTCCTCTGTCACTGTGTTCCTCCTATAGCCAGTGTCCTCTGTCACTGTGTTCCTCCTATAGCCAGTGTCCTCTGTCACTGTGTTCCTCCTATAGCCAGTGTCCTCTGTCACTGTGTTCCTCCTATAGCCAGTGTCCTCTGTCACTGTGTTCCTCCTATAGCCAGTGTCCTCTGTCACTGTGTTCCTCCTATAGCCAGTGTCCTCTGTCACTGTGTTCCTCCTATAGCCAGTGTCCTCTGTCACTGTGTTCCTCCTATAGCCAGTGTCCTCTGTCACTGTGTTCCTCCTATAGCCAGTGTCCTCTGTCACTGTGTTCCTCCTATAGCCAGTGTCCCCTGTCACTGTGTTCCTCCTATAGCCAGTGTCCCATGTCACTGTGTTCCTCCTATAGCCAGTGTCCTCTGTCACTGTGTTCCTCCTATAGCCAGTGTCCTCTGTCACTGTGTTCCTCCTATAGCCAGTGTCCTCTGTCACTGTGTTCCTCCTATTGCCAGTGTCCCCTGTCACTGTGTTCCTCCTATAGTCAGTGTCCCCTGTCACTGTGTTCCTCCTATAGCAAGTGTCCTCTGTCACTGTGTTCCTCCTATAGCCAGTGTCCCCTGTCACTGTGTTCCTCCTATAGCCAGTGTCCTCTGTCACTGTGTTCCTCCTATAGCCAGTGTCCTCTGTCACTGTGTTCCTCCTATAGCCAGTGCCCTCTGTCACTGTGTTCCTCCTATAGCCAGTGTCCCCTGTCACTGTGTTCCTCCTATAGCCAGTGCCCCATGTCACTGTGTTCCTCCTATAGCCAGTGTCCCCTGTCACTGTGTTCCTCCTATAGCCAGTGTCCCATGTCACTGTGTTCCTCCTATAGCCAGTGTCCTCTGTCACTGTGTTCCTCCTATAGCCAGTGTCCTCTGTCACTGTGTTCCTCCTATAGCCAGTGTCCTCTGTCACTGTGTTCCTCCTATAGCCAGTGTCCTCTGTCACTGTGTTCCTCCTATAGCCAGTGTCCTCTGTCACTGTGTTCCTCCTATAGCCAGTGTCCTCTGTCACTGTGTTCCTCCTATAGCCAGTGTCCTCTGTCACTGTGTTCCTCCTATAGCCAGTGTCCTCTGTCACTGTGTTCCTCCTATAGCCAGTGTCCTCTGTCACTGTGTTCCTCCTATAGCCAGTGTCCTCTGTCACTGTGTTCCTCCTATAGCCAGTGTCCCTGTCACTGTGTTCCCCCTATAGCCAGTGTCCTCTGTCATAGCTGATCATTGAGTTTTGCATGTCTCTGTCTAAAGACAGATGATCTGGTCACCAATATCTGCCAGGCAGCAGATAAGCAGCTATTCTCTCTGGTGAAGTGGGCCAAGAGGATTCCCCATTTCTCAGAGCTGCCCCTGGATTACCGTCCTACTACGACCAGGTACAGAACATCTCACACACCTTAACACACACACATCATACCACTTGCATATATACACATGCACACATACAGTAACCCCACATACACAACACTCCAAAAGCGTTCTCTACCAAGGGATAGGATTCTAGCAAGAACCATTTTTATCACTTTTTGGATGATGAGGGTTCTTTATAAGGCAAATGGTTCAACCTAAAACCCTTTTTCATCCCAATAACTGTTTTTGGAAGATTGGGTTCTTGATGATTCTTTGGAAGGCCAGAATGTTGTAAATAGGTTCTAAATAGAACCTTTCTGATTCTGAATCAGATTTTTGTTGTATTTTCTGTTCTTTCTCTTAAATAGTGCCTTGAATATTAGTGGTGTTTAGTGTTTAAACTTTAACCCTGTATGAGAATATTTGTACCCATCAAATTGTTACCTAGTGTTGATTTATCATCGCAATATTTCAGTCTAACAAAGAGGTAAATTAACACTCTTTGGTGGAGTAAAATAACCCCAGTGTTGGGGTGTGTCATTTTTACTCTGTGTAGAGTAAAACACTCAAAACCACACCCATCATTGTCATATTTCCCAGCATGCTCTATATCAGTTTGATTTTCTTAATTTGTTCAATATCTGTGTTTTTGCATGATCATTGATTGATTGATCAGATGCTACATCAGATCTAGGGGCTGTAGGTAGCCTAGTGGTTAATGAAATGACATACCCAAATCTAACTGTAGCTCAGGCCCTGAAGCAAGGATATGCGTATTCTTGATACCATTTGAAAGGAAACACTTTGTTTGTGGAAATGTGAAATGAATGTAGGAGAATATAACACATTCGATCCTATAAAAGATCATACAAAGAAAAAACATGCATAGTGTAGGGACGGCCAACTACAACCAGTTCCTGATGTTGAATAGTAGGATCAGGAGGAGGGTTGGCCCTGTTGTAAATCAATCTGCCATAACACTAAACAGGAGGAGGGTTGGCCCTGTTGTAAATCAATCCTCCATAACACTAAACAGGAGGAGGGTTGGCCCTGTTGTAAATCAATCTGCCATAACACTAAACAGGAGGAGGGTTGGCCCTGCTGTAAATCAATCTGCCATAACACTAAACAGGAGGAGGGTTGGCCCTGCTGTAAATCAATCTGCCATAACACTAAACAGGAGGAGGGTTGGCCCTGCTGTAAATCAATCTGCCATAACACTAAACAGGAGGAGGGTTGGCCCTGTTGTAAATCAATCTGCCATAACACTAAACAGGAGGAGGGTTGGCCCTGTTGTAAATCAATCTGCCATAACACTAAACAGGAGGAGGGTTGGCCCTGTTGTAAATCAATCCTCCATAACACTAAACAGGAGGAGGGTTGGCCCTGCTGTAAATCAATCTGCCATAACACTAAACAGGAGGAGGGTTGGCCCTGTTGTAAATCAATCTGCCATAACACTAAACAGGAGGAGGGTTGGCCCTGCTGTAAATCAATCCTCCATAACACTAAACAGGAGGAGGGTTGGCCCTGCTGTAAATCAATCCTCCATAACACTAAACAGGAGGAGGGTTGGCCCTGCTGTAAATCAATCTGCCATAACACTAAACAGGAGGAGGGTTGGCCCTGTTGTAAATCAATCCTCCATAACACTAAACAGGAGGAGGGTTGGCCCTGTTGTAAATCAATCTGCCATAACACTAAACAGGAGGAGGGTTGGCCCTGCTGTAAATCAATCCTCCATAACACTAAACAGGAGGAGGGTTGGCCCTGCTGTAAATCAACCCTCCATAACACTAAACAGGAGGAGGGTTGGCCCTGTTGTAAATCAATCCTCCATAACACTAAACAGGAGGAGGGTTGGCCCTGCTGTAAATCAATCTGCCATAACACTAAACAGGAGGAGGGTTGGCCCTGCTGTAAATCAATCTGCCATAACACTAAACAGGCGGAGGGTTGGCCCTGTTGTAAATCAATCTGCCATAACACTAAACAGGAGTAGGGTTGGCCCTGTTGTAAATCAATCCTCCATAACACTAAACAGGAGGAGGGTTGGCCCTGTTGTAAATCAATCTGCCATAACACTAAACAGGAGCAGGGTTGGCCCTGTTGTAAATCAATCTGCCATAACACTAAACAGGAGGAGGGTTGGCCCTGTTGTAAATCAATCTGCATAACACTAAACAGGAGTAGGGTTGGCCCTGTTGTAAATCAATCCTCCATAACACTAAACAGGAGGAGGGTTGGCCCTGCTGTAAATCAATCTGCCATAACACTAAACAGGAGCAGGGTTGGCCCTGTTGTAAATCAACCCTCCATAACACTAAACAGGAGGAGGGTTAGCCCTGTTGTAAATCAATCTGCCATGCATCTTCTAAAAAGTATTTACTCTGTAGTTTGACAGGTGCTTACACGGGTTGGGACATGGAGAAGACTACACGAGTTGGGACTTGGAGAAGACTACACGGGTTGGGACTTGGAGAAGACTACACATGTTGGGACTTGGAGAAGGCTACACGGAATGGGACTTGGAGAAGACTACACATGTTGGGACTTGGAGAAGGCTACACGGAATGGGACTTGGAGAAGACTACACATGTTGGGACTTGGAGAAGACTACACATGTTGGGACATGGAGAAGACTACACATGTTGGGACAAGGAGAAGACTACACGGGTTGGGACAAGGAAAGACTACACGGGTTGGGACTTGGAGAAGACTACACGGGTTGGGACTTGGCGAAGACTACACGGGTTGGGACTTGGAGAGACTACATGGGTTGGGACTTGGAGAAGACTACACATGTTGGGACTTGGAGAAGACTACACGGGTTGGGACTTGGAGAAGACTACACGGGTTGGGATTTGGAGAAGACTACACGGGTTGGGACTTGGAGAGACTACATGGGTTGGGACTTGGAGAAGACTACACATGTTGGGACTTGGAGAAGACTACACGGGTTGGGACTTGGAGAAGACTACACGGGTTGGGACTTGGAGAAGACTACACATGTTGGGACTTGGAGAAGACTACACGGGTTGGGACTTGGAGAAGACTACACGGGTTGGGACTTGGAGAAGACTACACGGAATGGGACTTGGAGAAGACTACACGGGTTGGGACTTGGAGAGACTACATGGGTTGGGACTTGGAGAAGACTACACGGGTTGGGACTTGGAGAAGACTACACGGGTTGGGACTTGGAGAAGACTACACGGGTTGGGACTTGGAGAGACTACATGGGTTGGGACTTGGAGAAGGCTACACATGTTGGGACTTGGAGAAGACTACACAGGTTGGGACTTGGAGAAGTCTACACGGGTTGGGACTTGGAGAAGACTACACGGAATGGGACTCGGAATGGAACTTGGAGAGGACTACACTGCAGAAAATCTGCAGCTATTGAACTAAATTTCATTGTTCTCCTAATATGCATGTTTTGCATGTTTCCAACAGCAGACCAAGCAGACCATGCAGACCAGGCAGACCAAGCAGACCAGGCAGACCAGGCAGACCAGGCAGACCAGGCAGACCAAGCAGACCAGGCAGACCAGGCAGACCAGGCAGACCAGGCAGACCAGGCAGACCAAACAGACCAAGCAGACCAGGCAGACCAGGCAGACCAAGCAGACCAGGCAGACCAGGCAGACCAGGCAGACCAAGCAGACCAAGCAGACCAAACAGACCAAGCAGACCAGGCAGACCAGGCAGACCAAGCAGGGGTTTGAGAAGTCAATGAGAATAGTAAAACATTCATCCTTAGTTGTTAATTTTCTCAAAATCTAAAGGCACAACATTCGAGCTAATGTCGTAAGTATTATATCATGTTATTACTCCAACCTCGTGAATATGACAAAGTGACATGTTTGAATGTTCATCTAAACAACTTAATAACGAAGGTGTGCCTTTGATTTGACGGCCTGCACATGCTCAGTTTGGCGCTAAACGACCATTAGACCCGATGACGTGTTTCTGAGCATGAGCTTAGCTAGCCAACGTTGCCATGACATCAAGTGTGATCAGGGATTTGGCTGCCTATCTTCATACTATGCTGTCTTTGGATATAGTCTTGACACTGGATATAGTCTTGACCCTCCCTTCTGTTCACCATATAGCGGCATGGCCGGACCAATCAACATCCTCTGATAATCTGTGGGGGTGATTTAGTTGATGACGACAAAGAACGCAGAAGTCGAAAGATGGCGGAAGTGGATGACAAGTTGGAATCGAGCAGCGCGCCGAGTAAAGTTGGTGAAAATGAATGTTCTGAGTGGACAACAGTGGTAGAACTGGAACAAAAACGAAATTGTCTAAAATCGCTTCTTGTCGAGTCGCTTCTTGCCGGGATGCGTTTATTGAGTAAAGATGCATATTGGGAGACCCCTTTGAGGTGTCTAAATGGTGAAGTATGCGCTGGAAAAAGTGGAGTCTGTCAGAGTGACCAGGTGTGGACTTTCTTTTGATCAATGGTAATTCTGAAGAACAGAGGAAGATTGCAATGAGCCTCAAAAATAATTAGAATTGTGTTTTGAACTTCGGAGTAGAGCACCAGTCAAAGGAGTCATCTCAGGGGTGATGACGGATGTTTAGGTTGAACACCTGAAGAGAATTCCTGGTGTGTTTGGTGCCCGGCGTCTGACCCTCTGGGTGAATGGAGAAAAAGAAGAAAGTCTGTCAGTCCTGTTTTTTTATAAAGAGCACCAACCTTCACATGTGAAGTTTGGTTATGTTAGATACGCTGTAAGAGCTTTTCGTCCCCAAATCACTGCAGTGTGAGAACTGTAAAGGATTTGGCCATGTTTATAGTGTGTGCAGACAGTGTTTATTGAAGAATTGTGTGTGGGAGGACAACGGTGTTGTAATTGTGGTGGGGATCATGGTCCCTAGTTCCTGGAGTGCCCTGTAAGGGTGAAGGAGATTGAAAGGTAAATCACAGTCTCCTATGCGGAGGCTATTATAATCATTGATAAAACAAGTGATGCTGTGGTAGTGGACTCACCACAGCCTGTAATAAAGGCTTGCTTCCAGGAAAAATATACCCTGTGAGTTAAAAAGATGGATTTTGTGGAGTTCATTGCCACAGTTATGAACTGTAAGTCTGAAAGTCTGAAAGAAATCTAAGAAACTGGACATTATTGTGGCTGCAGCAGACATGTTTTTGGGACTGAAGACTTGCAAGTGGATCTGTCACCGGAAGACCCATCCTCCCAAGTCAGTTAAAACCAAATTCTTATTTTTAATGACTGCCTCGGAACAGTGGGTTAACTGCCTTGTTCAGGAGCAGAACGACAGACTTTTACCTTGTCAGCTCAGGTATTCCATCTTGCGACCTTTTGGTTACTACTCCAACACTCTAACCTCTAGGCTACCTGCCTCCTCTACACTCTAACCACTCGGCTACCTGCCGCCTCTACACTCTAACCACTAGGCTACCTGAGCCTGTGTAGGGATCAGATCTGTTTTATTAGATATTTTACAGAAAAGTCGTTTTGATTTAGTTTATAGTTTATTTTTGCATTTTTTGGTGGTTTGGTACTTGTATTGGTGGTTTGGTACTTGTATTGGTGGTTTGGTACTTGTTTTGGTGGTTTGGTACTTGTATTGGTGGTTTGGTACTTGTATTGGTGGTTTGGTACTTGTATTGGTGGTTTGGTACTTGTATTGGTGGTTTGGTACTTGTATTGGTGGTTTGGTACTTGTATTGGTGGTTTGGTACTTGTTTTGGTGGTTTGGTACTTGTATTGGTGGTTTGGTACTTGTATTGGTGGTTTGGTACTTGTATTGGTGGTTTGGTACTTGTATTGGTGGTTTGGTACTTGTTTTGGTGGTTTGGTACTTGTATTGGTGGTTTGGTACTTGTATTGGTGGTTTGGTACTTGTTTTGGTGGTTTGGTACTTGTATTGGTGGTTTGGTACTTGTATTGGTGGTTTGGTACTTGTATTGGTGGTTTGGTACTTGTATTGGTGGTTTGGTACTTGTATTGGTGGTTTGGTACTTGTTTTGGTGGTTTGGTACTTGTTTTGGTGGTTTGGTACTTGTATTGGTGGTTTGGTACTTGTATTGGTGGTTTGGTACTTGTATTGGTGGTTTGGTACTTGTATTGGTGGTTTGGTACTTGTATTGGTATTTTGTATTCCATTTTTGGGAATCCTGTTTCCAACCCGCACAGTAGAGGGAGAAGCGCAAGCATTTCGCTACACTCGCATTAACATCTGATAACCATGTGTATGTGACAAATAAAATTTGGTTTGATTTTCACATTAAATATACCATAGAAGAAGAAGAATCATAACAATGGCTGCTTTTGAGAAAGTTGGTACTGCTATAGCAGCAGCTATATCAGAACTGGAGGGCAGAACTTCACAGCAAATAACTGCATTGAAAGCTTTTCTCTGTGGAGAAGATATTTTCGCTTTTCTCCCGACTGGGTTCGGCAAGAGCTTGATTTACCAGCTAGCTTCGCTCGTAGTCAAGAAAATGGGACGCATCAAGAACCCAATTCTTATTGTTGTGTCGCCATTAGTCACCCTCCTGGAGGTTCACAACACATACAAATGGTAAATAGAAGTACATCATTTGATATCAAACTAGCTAGCTAGTAGTGCATAAGTACCAGACCTTCTCAAGTACAATTAGCTAGCTAGCTAACTTTAGCTAACGTTAACTATATGCCTTGCTCTAACCTAACGCTACAATGTTACGGACAGTAGTGGATCGTATGATGACTTCTGTTTCTACATAACATGTTATAGTAATACTTTCTGATCCAGACGCTTGTGTTGGATTTTATTTTCTTTCAACCAGGGGAGAGGGTGCAAAAGGGGAATATAGGCCTTCAGAGAGAGTTTGGAGAACTCCATTGCCAAAGAGGGTGAGTAAACATTGTCACCAAATTAAACCAGTGGCAGCTCATATCCTGGGCCATTATTCTTAAAGACTCAGAGTAAGATTGCTGATCTAGGATCAGGTCATAAATAGTCTCAGATTGAAGTGGTGATCTAGGATCAGGTTATAAAGAGTCTCGCCAGGAGTGCTGATCTAGGATCAGGTTATAAAGAGTCTCGCCAGGAGTGCTGATCTAGGATCAGGTCATAAAGAGTCTCACCAGGAGTGTTGATCTAGGATCCGGTTATAAAGAGTCTCACCAGGAGTGTTGATCTAGGATCCGGTTATAAAGAGTCTCACCAGGAGTGCTGATCTAGGATCCGGTTATAAAGAGTCTCGCCAGGAGTGTTGATCTAGGATCCGGTTATAAAGAGTTTCAGAGTAGGTGATCTAGGATCAGGTCATAAAGAGTCTCGCCAGGAGTGCTGATCTAGGATCAGGTTATAAAGAGTCTCACCAGGAGTGTTGATCTAGGATCCGGTTATAAAGAGTCTCGCCAGGAGTGTTGATCTAGGATCAGGTTATAAAGAGTCTCACCAGGAGTGTTGATCTAGGATCCGGTTATAAAGAGTCTCGCCAGGAGTGTTGATCTAGGATCAGGTTATAAAGAGTCTCACCAGGAGTGTTGATCTAGGATCCGGTTATAAAGAGTCTCACCAGGAGTGTTGATCTAGGATCCGGTTATAAAGAGTCTCGCCAGGAGTGCTGATCTAGGATCAGGTTATAAAGAGTCTCACCAGGAGTGTTGATCTAGGATCCGGTTATAAAGAGTCTCGCCAGGAGTGTTGATCTAGGATCCGGTTATAAAGAGTCTCAGAGTAGGTGATCTAGGATCAGGTCATAAAGATTCTCACCAGGAGTGCTGATCTAGGATCAGGTTATAAAGTCTCAGAGTAGGTGATCTAGAATCAGGTCATAAAGTCTCATAGGAGTGTTGATCTAGGATCAGGTCCCACCTGTTTGTAATTTCCTAAATGTGGAGATGTAGGCTTCAAGACGAAACCCAACCAGCTGATTTCCCATCATTTAACAGGACAATACTATTGAACCCTTATTTTACCAGGTAAGTTGACTGAGAACACATTCTCATTTACAGCAACAACCTGGGGCATAGTTACAGAGGAGAGGAGGGGTATGGATGAGCCAGTTGGAAGATGTCCTAATCTGGATGCCGCATTGTACATCTTTAAAACGCCACTCACAAATATAATGCAATTCACAAACATGTCAAATGCATGTCAAAAACATAATCTGTGGAGCCACATGTTGTCACATTCACAAAAACCTATTTGACCACTGTTGTGTTTGCAAAGTAAGAAATATGTTTGTAAAATGTGCTGTGGTAACCAGAAGAAAACCTGACATTTTTTTTGTTAATCATCATTTGTTTTGGTTAATGATGACTCATTTGTTTTTGGATCTTGACATACTGTATGTTGGTAAAATATATGGGCATATTTACAGACTGTGAAGTTTCATTCTATATTTGCACAACACATCTTTTGTTTGTGACTACTTATACATAATAGATTTTTTTTTACAGAAAACGATCTCCATATTAGTGGCTCTGAGCGGTCTCTGGTTAGATGCATGGATGGAGGGGAGAGAAGGAGCAGAGGGAAGGAGTCAGTGAGGAGGGGAGGGAGGACAAAGGAGAGCTATGGCCCCATTAAGGAGGGAGAGCTATGGCCCCATTAAGGAGAGAGAGAGATACGGCCCCATTAAGGAGAGAGAGCTACGGCCCCATTAAGGAGAGAGAGCTACGGCCCCATTAAGGAGATAGAGATACGGCCCCATTAAGGAGGGAGAGCTATGGCCCCATTAAGGAGAGAGAGCTGCGACCCTATTAAGGAGGAGAGATACGGCCCCATTAAGGAGAGAAAGCTATGGCCCCATTAAGAAAAGAGAGCTGCGACCCCATTAAGGAGGGAGAGCTATGGCCCCATTAAGAAAAGAGAGCTGCGACCCCATTAAGGAGGGAGAGCTATGGCCCCATTAAGGAGAGAGAGCTGCGACCCTATTAAGGAGAGAGAGCTACGGCCCCATTAAGGAGGGAGAGCTGCAACCCCTGTAAGGAGGAGAGATACGGCCCCATTGAGGGAGAGCTATGGCCCCATTAAGAAAAGAGAGCTGCGACCCCATTAAGGAGGGAGAGCTATGGCCCCATTAAGGAGGGAGAGCTATGGCCCCATTAAGGAGGGAGAGCTATGGCTCCATTAAGGAGAGAGAGCTACGGCCCCATTAAGGAGGGAGAGCTGCAACCCCTGTAAGGAGAGAGAGCTACGGCCCCATTAAGGAGGGAGAGCCATGGCCCCATTGAGGGAGAGCTATGGCCCCATTAAGAAAAGAGAGCTGCGACCCCATTAAGGAGGGAGAGCTATGGCCCCATTAAGGAGGGAGAGCTATGGCCCCATTAAGAAAAGAGAGTAGCGACCCCATTAAGGAGAGAGAGCTATGGCCCCATTAAGGAGGGAGAGCTACGGCCCCATTAAGGAGAGAGAACTACGGCCCCATTAAGGAGAGAGAGATACGGCCCCATTAAGGAGAGAGAGCTACGGCCCCATTAAGGAGAGAGAGCTGCGACCCCATTAGCTGCGACCCCATTAAGGAGAGAGAGCTACGGCCCCATTAAGGAGAGAGCTACAGCCCCATTAAGGAGAGAGAGCTGCGACCCCATTAAGGAGAGAGCTACAGCCCCATTAAGGAGAGAGAGCTGCGACCCCATTAGCTGCGACCCCATTAAGGAGAGAGAGCTACGGCCCCATTAAGGAGAGAGAGCTGCGGCCCCATTAGCTGCGACCCCATTAAGGAGGGAGAGCTACGGCCCCATTAAGGAGAGAGAGATACGGCCCCATTAAGGAGAGAGAGCTACGGCCCCATTAAGGAGAGAGAGATACGGCCCCATTAAGGAGAGAGAGATACGGCCCCATTAAGGAGGGAGAGCTACGGCCCCATTAAGGAGAGAGAGCTGCGACCCCATTAAGGAGGGAGAGCTACGGCCCCATTAAGTAAAGAGAGCTACGGCCCCATTAAGGAGAGAGAGCTGCGACCCATTAGCTGCGACCCCGTTAAGGAGGGAGGGCTACGGCCCCATTAAGAAAAGAGCGCAGCGACCCCATTAAGGAGGGAGGGCTACGACCCCATTAAGAAAAGAGAGCTACGACCCCATTAAGGAGGGAGAGCTACGGCCACATTAAGGAGGGAGAGCTACGGCCACATTAAGGAGGGAGGGCTACGGCCCCATTAAGGAGAGAGAGCTACGGCCCCATTAAGGAGGGAGAGCTACGGCCCCATTAAGAAGAGAGAGCTACGGCCCCATTAAGAAGAGAGAGCTACGGCCCCATTTAGGAGCGAGAGATGTGTGGCCTCTGTTACCAAATGGTTTGCTGCTTGTTGATCTTTTCACAAGGCCAATAGTTCTATTGCTGCTGTCCTGACAGACTCTCTACTGTATTTACACTGAAGAGGGGGGAGGAGGGCAGGGAGTGGGGGAAGGGGAGGAGGGAAGGTAGTGGGGGAGGAGAGATATCAGGGATAGAGGGAGGAGAGGGGGGAGAGGTGGAGGAGGAGAAGGGGGATGAGAGCTATATTAGGGAGATGAGGGGGGTGCGGGGGAGGAGGAGAAGGGGGAGCGGGGGAGGAGAGCTATATCGGGGACATGAGGGGGAGGAGAGGGGGAGCGGGGGTGGAGCTCTTTATCAGGGATTGAGGGAGGAGAAGGGGGAGCTGCGAAGGAGAGATATCAGGGAGATGAGGGGAGAGGAGGAGGACAGATATCAGGGAGATGGGGGAGGACAGATATCAGGGAGATGAGGGAACATCTTTGTCTTGTCTCGTCCCATGTGTATATATCTTGTTCTTCACGTTCTTTTTAATATTTTTCCTAAACCTCAATTTCAAAATACTCTCCTGCAACCCGCCTCACCCAATGTGGTGTGGATCTGTTTTTTTCTTCCTAAAGTATTTCTATTTAACTCCGAACTGGAATACCTCAACTGAAGCTAGCTATCTAACTAGCTACCTGCTATCAGTCAGCTAACCACTGCTAGCGGTCATCAGCTAACCACTGCTAGCGGTCATCAGCTAACCACTGCTAGCGGTCATCAGCAAACCACTGCTAGCGGTCATCAGCTAACCACTGCTAGCGGTCATCAGCAAACCACTGCTAGCGGTCATCAGCTAACCACTGCTAGCGGTCATCAGCTAACCACTGCTAGCGGTCATCAGCTAACCACTGCTAGCGGTCATCAGCAAACCACTGCTAGCGGTCATCAGCTAACCACTGCTAGCGGTCATCAGCTAACCTTTAGCTTGGAAAGCTCTCGCCAGTTCGTTCAACGCACTTCAAACCAGAGCATACCGGACCTATTTTTCTCTCCATATCCCGGATTCCTACTGCAAACTCTGAACCTTTTCATCTGGATCATCACAGCTAGCTAACCGCAACTCGGGTTGACTACTCCTGGCTAACGCTTCCGTCCCGGAGCTAGCACCAAATAGCCTGGGGCTAGCCCATGCTAGAACCATCTCCCGGCTCACTCCTGGGCTACAATATCCAGACCTCTTCTACTGCCGGCACGGAACCCCGCAGATCCTCTACGACTGGAATACCGACATAATCTGCCCAAGGATTCCAACAGGCTCCTCAGGCGCAACGTCCGCTGAAGGCCCATTCTGCTAACTGCTAGCTTGCCTGGCCCGTTCTGCTAACTGCTAGCTTGCCTGCCCCGGTCTGCTAACTTCTAGCTTGCCTGCCCCAGTCTGCTAACTTCTAGCTTGCCTGCTCCTTTCTGCTAACTGCTAGCTTGCCTGCCCTGGTCTGCTAACTGCTAGCTCCTACCAACTGCTTGCTTGCTAACCCGGTCTGCTAACTGTTAGCTTGTTTAGCCCCGGCCTACTAACTGTTAGCGTGTTAGCATCGGCCTGGTAACTGTCTGAATCGCTGTGTCCCCAGTCAGCCCAACCACTCATTGGACCCATATGTTCACTTGGCTACGCATGCTACGCACTTGGCTACGCATCTCTAATATCAATATGCCTTGTCCATTACTGTCCTGGTTAGTGATTACTGTCTTATTTCACTGTAGAGCCTCTAGCCCTGCTCAATATGCCTTAACCAACCATGTTGTTCCACCTCCTCTATGCTATCGAGCCCAGAAACCTGCTCCTTTTACTCTCTGTTCTGAACGTGCTAGACGGCCAGTTCATATAGTCTTTAGTCATACCCTTATCCTACTCCTCCTATGTTCCTCTGGTGATGTGGAGGTTAATCCAGGTCCTGCAGTGCCTAGCTTCACTCCCACTCCCCAGGTGCTCTCATTTGTTGACTTCTGTAACTGTAAAAGCCTTGGTTTCATGCATGTTGACATTAGAAGCCGACTCCCTACGTTTGTTTTACTCACTGCTATAGCACACTCTGCCAACCCGGATGTCTTAGCCGGGTCTGAATCCTGGCTTAGGAAAACCACCAAAAAACCCTGAAATCTCCATTGCTAACTATAACGTTTTCCGCCTAGATAGAACTGCCAAAGGGGGCGGTGTTGCAATCTACTGCAAAGATAGCCTGCAGAGTTCTGAATTACTATCTGAGTCTGTACCCAAACAATTTGAGCTTCTACTTCTAAACATTCACCTTCCAGAAACAAGTCTCTCACTGTTGCCACTTGCTATAGACCTCCCTCTGCCCCCAGCTGTGCCCTCAATACCATATGTGAATTGATTGCCCCCCATCTATCTTCTGAGCTTGTGCTACTAGGTGAACTAAACTGGGACATGATTAACACCCCAATTAGCAACCCGCCCAAGCCCCCACTACACAGCAGGACAGAAGGACAGTACACAGCAGGACAGTACACAGCAGGACAGCAGGACAGTACACAGCAGGACAGCAGGACAGTACCCAGCAGGACAGTATAAAGCAGGACACAGGACAACACACAGCTGGACAACACACAGCTGGACAACACACTGCAGGACAGTAGGACAGTACACAGCAGGACAGTACACAGCAGGACAGTAGGACAGTACACAGTAGGACAGTAGGACAGTACACAGTAGGACAGTAGGACAGTACAGGACAGTACACAGCAGGACAGCAGGACAGTACACAACAGGTCAGCGGGACAGTACACAGTATGTCAGTAGGACAGTACACAGCAGAACAGTAGGACAGTAAACAACAGGACAGTACACAGCAGGACAGCAGGACAGTACACAGCAGGACAGTACACAGCAGGACAGTAGGACAGTACACAGCAGGACAGCAGGACAGTACACAACAGGACAGTACACAGCAGGACAGTAAACAACAGGACAGTACACAGCAGGTCAGCAGGACAGTACACAGCAGGACAGTATACAGCAGGACAGTAGGACAGTACACAGCAGGACAGTACACAGCAGGACAGTACACAACAGGACAGCAGGACAGTACACAACAGGACAGTACACAGCAGGTCAGCAGGACAGTACACAGCAGGACAGTATACAGCAGGACAGAAGGACAGTACACAGCAGGACAGTATACAGCAGGACAGAAGGACAGTACACAGCAGGACAGTACACAGCAGGACAGTACACAGCAGGTCAGCAGGACAGTACACAGCAGGACAGTATACAGCAGGACAGAAGGACAGTACACAGCAGGACAGTATACAGCAGGACAGAAGGACAGTACACAGCAGGACAGTACACAGCAGGACAGTACACAGCAGGTCAGCAGGTCAGTACACAGCAGGACAGTGCACAGCAGGACAGAAGGACAGTACACAGCAGGACAGTACACAACAGGACAGAAGGACAGTACACAGCAGGACAGCAGGACAGTACCCAGCAGGACAGTATAAAGCAGGACACAGGACAACACACAGCTGGACAACACACTACCAGGACAGTAGGACAGTACACAGCAGGACAACACACAGCTGGACAACACACTACCAGGACAGTAGGACAGTACACAACAGGACAGCAGGACAGTACACAGGAGGACAGAAGGACATTACACAGCTGGACAACACACAGCTGGACAACACACAGCTGGACAGCACACAGCTGGACAGCACACAGCTGGACAGCACATAGCAGAGCAGCAGGACATTATAAAGCATGACAGCAGGACAACACACAGCTGGACAACACACAGCTGGACAACACACAGCTGGACAGCACACAGCTGGACAGCACACAGCTGGACAGCACATAGCAGAGCAGCAGGACATTATAAAGCATGACAGCAGGACAACACACAGCTGGACAACACACAGCTAGACAACATACAGCTGGACAGTACACTGCAGGACAATAGGACAGTAGGACAGTACACAGCAGGACAGCAGGACAGTACACAACAGGACAGTACACAGCAGGACAGCAGGACAGTACACAGCAGGTCAGTACACAGTAGGACAGTACACAGCAGGTCAGTAGGACAGTACACAACAGGACAGTACACAGCAGGACAGAAGGACAGTACACAGTGGGAAAGTACACAGTAGGACAGTACACAGCAGGACAGTACACAACAGGACAGTAGGACAGTACACAGTAAGACAGTACACAGCAGGTCAGTAGGACAGTACACAGCAGGACAGTAGGACAGTACACAGCAGGACAGTACACAGCAGGTCAGTAGGACAGTACACAGCAGGACAGTACACAGCAGGACAGAAGGACAGTACACAGTGGGAAAGTACACAGTAGGACAGTACACAGCAGGACAGTAGGACAGTACACAGCAGGACAGTACACAGCAGGACAGTACACAGCAGGACAGAATGACAGTACACAGTAGGACGGTACACAGCAGGACAGCAGGTCAGTACGTAGCAGGACAGTATACAGCAGGACAGAAGGACAGTACACAGTAGGACAGTACACAGCAGGTCAGTAGGACAGTACGCAGCAGGACAGTATACAGCAGGACAGAAGGACAGTACACAGTAGGACAGTACACAGCAGGACAGCAGGTCAGTACACAGCAGGACAGTACACAGCAGGTCAGTAGGACAGTACACAGCAGGACAGAAGGACATTACACAGCTGGACAACACACAGCTGGACAACACACAGCTGGACAGCACACAGCTGGACAGCACACAGCTGGACAGCACATAGCAGAGCAGCAGGACATTATAAAGCATGACAGCAGGACAACACACAGCTGGACAACACACAGCTGGACAGCACACAGCTGAACAGCACACAGCTGGACAGCACATAGCAGAGCAGCAGGACAGTATAAAGCATGACAGCAGGACAACACACAGCTGGACAACACACAGCTAGACAACATACAGCTGGACAGTACACTGCAGGACAATAGGACAGTAGGACAGTACACAGCAGGACAGCAGGACAGTACACAACAGGACAGTACACAGCAGGACAGCAGGACAGTACACAGCAGGTCAGTACACAGCAGGACAGTACACAGCAGGTCAGTAGGACAGTACACAACAGGACAGTACACAGCAGGACAGAAGGACAGTACACAGTGGGAAAGTACACAGTAGGACAGTACACAGCAGGACAGTACACAACAGGACAGTAGGACAGTACACAGTAAGACAGTACACAGCAGGTCAGTAGGACAGTACACAGCAGGACAGTAGGACAGTACACAGCAGGACAGTACACAGCAGGTCAGTAGGACAGTACACAGCAGGACAGTACACAGCAGGACAGAAGGACAGTACACAGTGGGAAAGTACACAGTAGGACAGTACACAGCAGGACAGTAGGACAGTACACAGCAGGACAGTACACAGCAGGACAGTACACAGCAGGACAGAATGACAGTACACAGTAGGACGGTACACAGCAGGACAGCAGGTCAGTACGCAGCAGGACAGTATACAGCAGGACAGAAGGACAGTACACAGTAGGACAGTACACAGCAGGTCAGTAGGACAGTACGCAGCAGGACAGTATACAGCAGGACAGAAGGACAGTACACAGTAGGACAGTACACAGCAGGACAGCAGGTCAGTACACAGCAGGACAGTACACAGCAGGTCAGTAGGACAGTACACAGCAGGACAGAAGGACATTACACAGCTGGACAACACACAGCTGGACAACACACAGCTGGACAGCACACAGCTGGACAGCACACAGCTGGACAGCACATAGCAGAGCAGCAGGACATTATAAAGCATGACAGCAGGACAACACACAGCTGGACAACACACAGCTGGACAGCACACAGCTGGACAGCACATAGCAGAGCAGCAGGACAGTTTAAAGCATGACAGCAGGACAACACACAGCTGGACAACACACAGATAGACAACATACAGCTGGACAGTACACTGCAGGACAATAGGACAGTAGGACAGTACACAGCAGGACAGTACACAACAGGATAGTACACAGCAGGACAGCAGGACAGTACACAGCAGGTCAGTACACAGCAGGACAGTACACAGCAGGTCAGTAGGACAGTACACAACAGGACAGTACACAGCAGGACAGAAGGACAGTACACAGTGGGAAAGTACACAGTAGGACAGTACACAGCAGGACAGTACACAACAGGACAGTAGGACAGTACACAGTAAGACAGTACACAGCAGGTCAGTAGGACAGTACACAGCAGGACAGTAGGACAGTACACAGCAGGACAGTACACAGCAGGACAGTACACAGCAGGTCAGTAGGACAGTACACAGCAGGACAGTACACAGCAGGACAGAAGGACATTACACAGTGGGAAAGTACACAGTAGGACAGTACACAGCAGGACAGTAGGACAGTACACAGCAGGACAGTACACAGCAGGACAGAATGACAGTACACAGTAGGACGGTACACAGCAGGACAGCAGGTCAGTACGCAGCAGGACAGTATACAGCAGGACAGAAGGACAGTACACAGTAGGACAGTACACAGCAGGTCAGTAGGACAGTACGCAGCAGGACAGTATACAGCAGGACAAAAGGACAGTACACAGTAGGACAGTACACAGCAGGACAGCAGGTCAGTACACAGCAGGACAGTACACAGCAGGTCAGTAGGACAGTACACAGTGGGAAAGTACACAGTAGGACAGTACACAGTGGGAAAGTACACAGTAGGACAGTACACAGGGGAAAGTACACAGTAGGACAGTACACAGGGGAACAGTCCACAGCAGTTCAATAGGACAGTACCCAGCAGGACAGTAGGACAGTACCCAGCATGACAGTAGGACAGTACCCAGCAGGACAGCAGGACAGTACCCAGCAGGACAGTAGGACTGTAGCTCTATCATGATGTATATAACCTAACTCGCTGCTGTAACCCATCTTGTTTCTCTGACACTGGTCTGTCATGATGTACAGTAACTTCTTAAAGTATTCAAACCTCTTGAATTTGTCCAAATGTTGTTACGTTACAGCCTTATTCTAAAATGGATTAAATAAAAAAGAAATCACACACAATATTCCATAATGGCAAAGCGAAAAAAAAAGTTTTTTGAAATGTTTGCAAATGTATTAAAAATCAAAAACATTAAAAAAATTACATAAGTATTCAGACCCTTTGCTATGAGACTCTAAATTGATCTCAGGTGCATCCTGCTTCCATTGATCATCCTTTAGATATTTCTACAACTTGATTGGAGTCCATCTGTGGTAAATTCAATTGATTGGACATAATTTGGAAAGGCATACACCTGTCTATATAAGGTTCCACACTTGACAGTGCATGTAAGAGCAAAAACCAAGCCATGAGGGTCAAGGAATTGTCCCTAGAGCTCCGAGACACAATTGTGTCGAGGCACAGATCTGGGGAAGGGTACCAAACAATTATTTGTATTTTATTTGACCTTTATTTAACCAGGCAAGTCAGTTAAGAACAAGTTCTTATTTTCAATGACGGCCTAGGAACAGTGGGTTAACTGCCTTGCTCAGTGGCAGAACGACAGATTTGTACCTTGTCAGCTCGGGGATTTGATCTTGCAGAGCTCCGGAGTTCCTCTGTAGAGATGAGAGAACCTTCCAGAACGACAAACATCTCTGCAGCAAACCACCAATCAGGCCTTTATGGTAGCGTGGCTAGATTGAAGCCACTCATCAGTAAAAGGTACATGACAGCCCGCTTGGAGTTTAACAAATGGCACCGACAAGATTCGCTGGTCTAGTGAAACCAAGATTGAACTCTTTGGCTTGAATGCCAAGTGTCACTTCTGGAGGAAACCTGGCACCATCCCTACGGTGAAGCATGGTGGTGGCATCAACAAGCTGTGGGGATGTTTTTCAGCGGTATCGACTGGGAGACTAGTCAGGATCGAGGGAAAGATGAACAGAGCAAAGTACAGAGAGATCCTTGATGAAAATTTGCTCCAGAGCGCTCAGGACCTCAGACTGGGGTGAAGGTTCACCTTCCAACACCACGGTGACCCTAAACACACAGCCAAGACAACGCAAGTCTCTGAATGTCCTGGAGTGACCCAGCCAGAGCCCGGACTTGAGCCCGATCAAACATCTCTGGAGAGACCTGAAAATATCTGTGCAGTCATGCTGACTCTGTCCGAACCCTGACTCTGTTCTATCCCTGACTCTGTTCTATCCCTGACTCTGTTCTATCCCTGACTCTATTCGCTCCCTGACTTTGTTCTCATCCTGACTCTGTTCCATCCCTGACTTTGTTCTCATCCTGACTCTGTTCTCTCCCTGATGATGTTCTAACCCTGACTCTGTTCTAACCCTGACTCTCTTCTAACCCTGACTCTGTTCTATCCCTGACTTGGTTCTCATCCTGACTCTGTTCTCTCCCTGATGATGTTCTAACCCTGACTCTGTTCTAACCCTGACTCTCTTCTAACCCTGACTCTGTTCCTTCCCTGACTTTGTTCTCATCCTGACTCTGTTCTAACCCTGACTCTGTTCTATCCCTGACTCTGTTCCTTCCCTGACTTTGTTCTCATCCTGACTCTGTTCTAACCCTGACTCTGTTCTATCCCTGACTCTGTTCTCTCCCTGACTTTGTTCTCATCCTGACTCTGTTCTAACCCTGACTCTGTTCTATCCCTGACTCTGTTCATTCCCTGACTTTGTTCTCATCCTGGCTCTGTTCTAACCCTGACTCTGTTCTATCCCTGACTCTGGTCTATCCCTGACTCTGTTCTGACCCTGACTCTGATATGAAACTGACTGTTCTGACCCTGACTCTGTTCTATCCATGACTCTGTTCTATCTCTGACTCTGTTCTGACCCTGACTCTGTTCTGACCCTGACTCTGTTCTATCCGTGACTCTGTTCTATCCCTGACTCTGTTCTGACCCTGACTCTGTTCTGACCCTGACTCTGTTCTATCCCTGACTCTGTTCTCATCCTGACTCTGTTCTGACCCTGACTTTGTTCTCATCCTGACTCTGTTCTAACCCTGACTCTGTTCTGACCACGACTCTGTTATAACCCTGACTCTGTTCTAACCCTGACTCTGTTCTATCCCTGACTCTGTTCTGACCCTGACTCTGTTCTGACCCTGACTCTGTTCTGACCCTGACTCTGTTCTCATCCTGACTCTGTTCTGACCGTGACTCTGTTCTGACCCTGACTCTGTTCTGACCCTGACTCTGTTCTGACCCTGACTCTGGTCTATCTCTGACTCTGTTCGATCCCTGACTCATTTCTATCCCTGACTATGTTATTTCCCTGACTCTGTTCTAACCCTGACTCTGTTCTATCCCTGACTTTGTTCTCATCCTGACTCTGTTCCATCCCTGACTTTGTTCTCATCCTGACTCTGTTCTCTCCCTGATGATGTTCTAACCCTGACTCTGTTCTAACCCTGACTCTCTTCTAACCCTGACTCTGTTCTATCCCTGACTTGGTTCTCATCCTGACTCTGTTCTCTCCCTGATGATGTTCTAACCCTGACTCTGTTCTAACCCTGACTCTCTTCTAACCCTGACTCTGTTCCTTCCCTGACTTTGTTCTCATCCTGACTCTGTTCTAACCCTGACTCTGTTCTATCCCTGACTCTGTTCCTTCCCTGACTTTGTTCTCATCCTGACTCTGTTCTAACCCTGACTCTGTTCTATCCCTGACTCTGTTCTCTCCCTGACTTTGTTCTCATCCTGACTCTGTTCTAACCCTGACTCTGTTCTATCCCTGACTCTGTTCATTCCCTGACTTTGTTCTCATCCTGGCTCTGTTCTAACCCTGACTCTGTTCTATCCCTGACTCTGGTCTATCCCTGACTCTGTTCTGACCCTGACTCTGATATGAAACTGACTGTTCTGACCCTGACTCTGTTCTATCCATGACTCTGTTCTATCTCTGACTCTGTTCTGACCCTGACTCTGTTCTGACCCTGACTCTGTTCTATCCGTGACTCTGTTCTATCCCTGACTCTGTTCTGACCCTGACTCTGTTCTGACCCTGACTCTGTTCTATCCCTGACTCTGTTCTCATCCTGACTCTGTTCTGACCCTGACTTTGTTCTCATCCTGACTCTGTTCTAACCCTGACTCTGTTCTGACCACGACTCTGTTATAACCCTGACTCTGTTCTAACCCTGACTCTGTTCTATCCCTGACTCTGTTCTGACCCTGACTCTGTTCTGACCCTGACTCTGTTCTGACCCTGACTCTGTTCTCATCCTGACTCTGTTCTGACCGTGACTCTGTTCTGACCCTGACTCTGTTCTGACCCTGACTCTGTTCTGACCCTGACTCTGGTCTATCTCTGACTCTGTTCGATCCCTGACTCTGTTCTATCCCTGACTATGTTATTTCCCTGACTCTGTTCTAACCCTGACTCTGTTCTATCCCTGACTTGGTTCTCATCCTGACTCTGTTCTATCCCTGACTCTGTTCTCTCCCTGACTCTGGTCTATCCCTGACCCTGTTCTGACCCTGACTCTGTTCTGACCCTGACTCTCTTCTAACCCTGACTCTGTTCCTTCCCTGACTTTGTTCTCATCCTGACTCTGTTCTAACCCTGACTCTGTTCTATCCCTGACTCTGTTCCTTCCCTGACTTTGTTCTCATCCTGACTCTGTTCTAACCCTGACTCTGTTCTATCCCTGACTCTGTTCTCTCCCTGACTTTGTTCTCATCCTGACTCTGTTCTAACCCTGACTCTGTTCTATCCCTGACTCTGTTCATTCCCTGACTTTGTTCTCATCCTGGCTCTGTTCTAACCCTGACTCTGTTCTATCCCTGACTCTGGTCTATCCCTGACTCTGTTCTGACCCTGACTCTGATATGAAACTGACTGTTCTGACCCTGACTCTGTTCTATCCATGACTCTGTTCTATCTCTGACTCTGTTCTGACCCTGACTCTGTTCTGACCCTGACTCTGTTCTATCCGTGACTCTGTTCTATCCCTGACTCTGTTCTGACCCTGACTCTGTTCTGACCCTGACTCTGTTCTATCCCTGACTCTGTTCTCATCCTGACTCTGTTCTGACCCTGACTTTGTTCTCATCCTGACTCTGTTCTAACCCTGACTCTGTTCTGACCACGACTCTGTTATAACCCTGACTCTGTTCTAACCCTGACTCTGTTCTATCCCTGACTCTGTTCTGACCCTGACTCTGTTCTGACCCTGACTCTGTTCTGACCCTGACTCTGTTCTCATCCTGACTCTGTTCTGACCGTGACTCTGTTCTGACCCTGACTCTGTTCTGACCCTGACTCTGTTCTGACCCTGACTCTGGTCTATCTCTGAATCTGTTCGATCCCTGACTCTGTTCTATCCCTGACTATGTTATTTCCCTGACTCTGTTCTAACCCTGACTCTGTTCTATCCCTGACTTGGTTCTCATCCTGACTCTGTTCTATCCCTGACTCTGTTCTCTCCCTGACTCTGGTCTATCCCTGACCCTGTTCTGACCCTGACTCTGTTCTGACCCTGACTCTGTTCTATCCCTGACTATGTTCTAAACCTGGCTCTGTTCTGACCCTGACTCTTTTCTCATCCTGACTCTATTCTATCCCTGACTCTGTGCTGTCCCTGACTCTGTTCTATCCCTCACTCTGTTCTATCCTTGACTCTGTTCTGACCCTGACTCTGTTCAGACCCTTTCTCTGTTCTATCCCTGACTCTGTTCTGACCCTGACTATGTTCTATCCCTGACTATGTTCTATCCCTGACTATGTTTTGACCCTGACTTGGTTCTCATCCTGACTCTGTTCTATCCCTGACTCTGTTCTAACCCTGAATATGTTCTATCCCTGACTTGGTTCTCATCCTGACTCTGTTCTATCCCTGACTCTGTTCTATCCCTGTCTCTGCTCTATCCCTGACTCTGTTATATCCCTGACTCTGTTCTGACCCTGACTCTGTTCTGACCCTTACTCTGTTTTGACCCTGACTCTGTTCTGACCCTGACTCTGTTCTATCCCTGACTCTGTTCTGACCCTGACTCTGTTCTATCCCCGACTCTGTTCTATCCCTGACTCTGTTCTGACCCTGACTCTGTTCTGACCCTGACTCTGTTCTATCCCTGACTCTGTTCTCATCCTGACTCTGTTCTGACCCTGACTTTGTTCTAACCCTGAATATGTTCTATCCCTGACTTGGTTCTCATCCTGACTCTGTTCTATCCCTGACTCTGTTCTTACCCTGACTCTGCTCTATCCCTGACTCTGTTCTCATCCTGACTCTGTTCTCTCCCTGACTCTGTCCTAACCCTGACTCTGTTCTATCCCTGACTTTGTTCTCATCCTGACTCTGTTCTATCCCTGACTTGGTTCTCATCCTGACTCTGTTCTATCCCTGACTTTGTTCTCATTCTGACTCTGTTCTATCCCTGACTCTGTTCTAACCCTGAATATGTTCTATCCCTGATTTGGTTCTCATCCTGACTCTGTTCTATTCCTGACTCTGTTCTATCCCTGACTCTGCTCTATCCCTGACTCTGTTCTATCCCTGACTCTGTTCTAACTCTGACTCTGTTCTGACCCTGACTCTGTTCTGACCCTGACTCTGTTCTATCCCTGACTCTGTTATATCCCTGACTCTGTTCTATCCCTGACTTGGTTCTCATCCTGACTCTGTTCTGTCCCTGACTCTGTTCTGTCCCTGACTCTGTTCTATCCCTGACTCTGTTCTGACCTTGACTATGTTCTGACCCTGACTCTGTTCTATTCCTGACTCTGTTCTATCCCTGACTCTGTTCTATCCCTAACATACGTTCTATCCCTGACTATGTTCTGACCCTGACTTTGTTCTCATCCTGACTCTGTTCTATCCCTGACTCTTTCCTATCCCTGACTCTGTCATATCCATGACTCTGTTATATCCCTGACTCTGTTCTATCCCTGACTCTGTTCTAAATCAAATCAAATCAAATCAAATTTTATTTGTCACATACACATGGTTAGCAGATGTTAATGCGAGTGTAGCGAAATGCTTGTGCTTCTAGTTCCGACA
This sequence comes from Oncorhynchus mykiss, assembly GCF_013265735.2. Lineage (NCBI taxonomy): Eukaryota > Metazoa > Chordata > Actinopteri > Salmoniformes > Salmonidae > Oncorhynchus > Oncorhynchus mykiss. Next base: position 178,019 of record NC_048570.1, on the reverse strand, counting down.
ATGCAGTAATAACAAGTAATCTAACTAACAATTCCAAAACTACTGTCTTGTACACAGTGTAAGGGGATAAAGAATATGTACATAAGGATATATGAATGAGTGATGGTACAGAGCAGCATAGGCAAGATACAGTAGATGGTATCGGGTACAGTATGTACAAATGAGATGAGTATGTAAACAAAGTGGCATAGTATAGTATAAAGTGGCTAGTGATACATGTATTACATAAGGATACCGTCGATGATATAGAGTACAGTATATACGTATGCATATGAGATGAATAATGTAGGGTAAGTAACATTTATATAAGGTAGCATTGTTTAAAGTGGCTAGTGATATATTTACATCATTTCCCATCAATTCCCATTATTAAAGTGGCTGGAGTTGAGTCAGTGTCAGTGTGTTGGCAGCAGCCACTCAGTGTTAGTGGTGGCTGTTTAACAGTCTGATGGCCTTGAGATAGAAGCTGTTTTTCAGTCTCTCGGTCCCAGCTTTGATGCACCTGTACTGACCTCGCCTTCTGGATGATAGCGGGGTGAACAGGCAGTGGCTCGGGTGGTTGATGTCCTTGATGATCTTTATGGCCTTCCTGTGACATCGGGTGGTGTAGGTGTCCTGGAGGGCAGGTAGTTTGCCCCCGGTGATGCGTTGTGCAGACCTCACTACCCTCTGGAGAGCCTTACGGTTGAGGGCGGTGCAGTTGCCATACCAGGCGGTGATACAGCCCGCCAGGATGCTCTCGATTGTGCATCTGTAGAAGTTTGTGAGTGCTTTTGGTGACAAGCCGAATTTCTTCAGCCTCCTGAGGTTGAAGAGGCGCTGCTGCGCCTTCTTCACGATGCTGTCTGTGTGAGTGGACCAATTCAGTTTGTCTGTGATGTGTATGCCGAGGAACTTAAAACTTGCTACCCTCTCCACTACTGTTCCATCGATGTGGATAGGGGGGTGTTCCCTCTGCTGTTTCCTGAAGTCCACAATCATCTCCTTAGTTTTGTTGACGTTGAGTGTGAGGTTGTTTTCCTGACACCACACTCCGAGGGCCCTCACCTCCTCCCTGTAGGCCGTCTCATCGTTGTTGGTAATCAAGCCTACCACTGTTGTGTCGTCCGCAAACTTGATGATTGAGTTGGAGGCGTGCGTGGCCACGCAGTCGTGGGTGAACAGGGAGTACAGGAGAGGGCTCAGAACGCAACCTTGTGGGGCCCCAGTGTTGAGGATCAGCGGGGAGGAGATGTTGTTGCCTACCCTCACCACCTGGGGGCGGCCCGTCAGGAAGTCCAGTACCCAGTTGCACAGGGCGGGGTCGAGACCCAGGGTCTCGAGCTTGATGACGAGCTTGGAGGGTACTATGGTGTTGAATGCCGAGCTGTAGTCGATGAACAGCATTCTCACATAGGTATTCCTCTTGTCCAGATGGGTTAGGGCAGTGTGCAGTGTGGTTGAGATTGCATCGTCTGTGGACCTATTTGGGCGGTAAGCAAATTGGAGTGGGTCTAGGGTGTCAGGTAGGGTGGAGGTGATATGGTCCTTGACTAGTCTCTCAAAGCACTTCATGATGACGGATGTGAGTGCTACGGGGCGGTAGTCATTTAGCTCAGTTACCTTAGCTTTCTTGGGAACAGGAACAATGGTTCTATCTCTGACTCTGTTCTATCCCTGACTCTGTTCTCTCCCTGACTCTGGTCTATCCCTGACTCTGTTCTATCCCTGACTCTGTTCTCATCCTGACTCTGTTCTGACCCTGACTTTGTTCTCATCCTGACTCTGTTCTGACTCTGACTCTGTTCTGACCCTGACTCTGTTCTGACCCTGACTCTGTTCTATCCCTGACTCTGTTCTATCCCTGACTCTGTTCTCATCCTGACTCTGTTCTGACCCTGACTTTGTTCTCATCCGGACTCTGTTCTGAACCTGACTCTGTTCTGACCCTGACTTTGTTCTCATCCTGACTCTGTTCTGACCCTGACTCTGTTCTGACCCTGACTCTGTTCTGACCCTGACTCTGTTCTATCCCTGACTCTGTTCTATCCCAGACTCTGTTCTAACCCTGACTCTGTTCTAACCCTGTCAGTGACTCATTGAATTATTTTCTTGGAGAAATGGTTAAAAAGATGTGATGATATGCACTGAGTGGACAAAGCATTAGGAACACCTGCTCTTTCCATGCCAGACTGACCAGGTGAATCCAGGTGAAAGCTATTATCTCTTATTGGTGTCACCTGTTAAATCCACTTCAATCAGTGTAGATGAAGGGGAGGAGACAGGTTTAAGAAGGATTTTTAAGCCTTGAGACAATTGAGACATGGATTGTGTATGTGTGTCATTCAGATGGTGAATGGGCAAGACAAAATATTTAAGTGCCTTTGAACGGGGTATGGTAGTAGGTGCCAGGGGTACCGGTTTGAGTCAAGAACTGCATCTCTGCTTGGTTTTTCACGCTCAACCGTTTCCCGTGTGAATCAAGAACGGTGCACCACCTGAAGGACATCCAGCCATCTTGACACAACTATGGGAAGCATTGTAGTCAACGTTTTAGTGACCTTGTAGAGTCCACATGGGGCCAGCATCCCTGTGGAACACTTTAGACACCGAATTGAGGCTGTTCTGAGGGCAAATAGGGGGTGCAACTCAATAATATTCTCTGTGTTGTTTTGTCAGCCATCAGTGAAATGCGCATTCAGGAGCTACATAGGCAAAGGAGGTGGTGTTTCACTGTGTTGAAACCTCTTTGGGTTAGACGTGCCTCAGGCGACCCACCTCGACAACATCCGGTGAAATTGCAGAGCGCCAAATTCAAAAAAAAAACAGAAATCGTAATATTAGACATTCATGAAAATACAAGTGTCATACATCATTTAAAAGCGTAACTTCTTTTTAATCCAGCCGCATTGTCAGATTTCAAAAAGGCTTTACGGCAAAAACACACCATGAGATTATCTGAGGACAGCGCTCCTCATACAAAAACACACCATGAGATTATCTGAGGACAGCGCTCCTCATACAAAAACACACCATGAGATTATCTGAGGACAGCGCTCCGCATACAAAAACACACCATGAGATTATCTGAGGACAGCGCTCCTCATACAAAAACACACCATGAGATTATCTGAGGACAGCGCTCCTCATACAAAAACACACCATGAGATTATCTGAGGACAGCGCTCCTCATACAAAAACACACCATGAGATTATTTGAGGACAGCGATTCCTCATACAAAAACACACCATGAGATTATCTGAGGACAGTGCTCCTCATACAAAAACACACCATGAGATTATCTGAGGACAGAGCTCCATATACAAAAACACACCATGAGATTATCTGAGGACAGCGCTCCACATACAAAAACACACCATGAGATTATCTGAGGAGAGCGCTCCTCATACAAAAACACACCATGAGATTATCTGAGGACAGCGCTCCTCATACAAAAACACACCATGAGATTATCTGAGGACAGCGCTCCTCATACAAAAACACACCATGAGATTATCTGAGGACAGCGCTCCGCATACAAAAACACACCATGAGATTATCTGAGGACAGCGCTCCTCATACAAAAACACACCATGAGATTATCTGAGGACAGCGCTCCGCATACAAAAACACACCATGAGATTATCTGAGGACAGCGCTCCTCATACAAAAACACACCATGAGATAAATAACCAAGTGCGCACCCTCACCGGAGCACATCACAAACATTTTCCAACCAAGCAGAGGCATAACGAAAGTTAGAAATAGCGCTAATAAATCGCTTACCTTTGAAGATCTTCGTCTTTTTGCAATCCCAAGGGTCCCAGTTACACAATGAATGTACGTTTTGTTCGATAAAGTCCTTCTTTATATCCCAGAAATGTCACCTTATTTGGCGTGTTTGATTCAGAAATACACCTGTTCCAACTCGCCCAACATGCCTACAAAGTATCAAATAAGTTATCTGTAAACTTGGTCCAAACATTTCAAACAGTGTTTCTAATCCAACCTTAGGTATGGTACCCTAATATGTAAATAATCGATCAAATTTAAGACGGAATGAACTGTTTTCAATACCGTAGAAAAGCAACGAGGAGCGCACTAAAAAACTAGAGTCCTTAAGAGTGACACTTAGTAAGTATATGATATATATAATTAATACAATATATATAATATAATAATAATATAATATAATTATATATATAATATACTTCTTAATAAAAAAATAAAAAACATTGAACAATTTCTAAAGACTGTTGAGATCTAGTGGAAGCCATAGGAACTGCAATCTGGGTCCTAATAATTAGGCTTTCCCATAGAAAAGCATTGAAAAGTCCAATGACCTAAAAAAAAAAAAATCCTGGATGGATTGTCCTCGGGGTTTCGCCTGCCAAATCAGTTATGTTATACTCGCAGACATTATTTTAACAGTTTTAGAAACTTTAGAGTGTTTTCTATCCAATACTACCATGCATATGCATATCCTAGTGTCTGTGCCCGAGTAACAGGCCTCTCTCTCTCTCTCTCTCTCTCTCTCTCTGTCTCTCTCTCTCTCTCTCTCTCTCTCTCTGTCTCTCTCTCTCTCTCTCTCTCTCTCTCTCTCTCTCTCAATTCAATTCAATTCAATTGACTTTATTGTCATGGCAAGTTCATTATTACTTACATTGTCAAAGTATACGTATAGAACATAAAAATTTTTTTTATATTTATATATAAATAAATGGTGGGACCAACAGCAATAATTATAGTAGTAGTGGACATGGGATTACCATTAACAACAACTACAACAACAATATTAATGAGAGCAACAATACATTAAAGCAATGGTAGTAGACCAGTGGCAACATGACTGAGAAGACACATGACCTGGTAGTAGACCAGTGTCAGCATGACTGAGAAGACGCATGACCTGGTAGTAGACCAGTGTCAACATGACTGAGAAGACACATGACCTGGTAGTAGACCAGTGTCAACATGACTGAGAAGACACATGACCTGGTAGTAGACCAGTGTCAACATGACTGAGAAGACACATGACCTGGTAGTAGACCATTGTCAACATGACTGAGAAGACACATGACATGGTATGAAAGACAAAGCTAAACTACATGGGAAATATTATCGACATTACATTGCACTTTTCACTGGCTGTCCCTCAGGTTGTGGCAGGAGGACACATATTTGGCTGCCTGAACATTTTGTCTTTTCACCCAATAAATATTTTATAGTTTCAAATGTTTAGTATTGAATTATAATTTGGGGAAATAAATATTCTCTTAGGTCTGAGTAATTGTCACAGTGTAATAGGAAATGCAGCTCTATCTCTACGCCTCCCCTGGAGCAGAGTGAGCACAGCCTGTCCTCTCTAGGCAGCCAAGTTTGTCCGTGACGACCGGTCTCTATAGCCAGACTGTCCTCTCTGAGTCTGTACCTAGTCAATGTTATCCTCAGTTTTCTATCACAGTGGTCAGATAGTCTGCCACCATGTATGTCTGTTTAGAGACAAATAGCATTTTTTTGTGGTGTCTTTCCAATAGGTGATATATTTTTATTTTTGTTTTGTGATGATTTGGTTGGGCCAGATGTTCTGAGTGTTGTCCTGAGGCTCTATGGGGTTGGTTTGCATTGGTGAACTGAGCCTCAGAACCAGCTGGCTGAGGGGACTCTTCTCTTGTTTCATCTCTTGACATTGTGGAGCTGTGTAATGGAATGTTTTGGGGTCACTTGTTTTTAGATGGTTGTAAAATCTGATGGCTCTTTTCTTTATTGGAATGAGGAGTGGGTACTGGCCCAATTCTGCTCTACATGCGTTATTTGGAGTTTGTCTTTGCACTTGCAATACAGTCTTGCAAAACTCTGCATGCAGTATTTCGATTGGATGTTTGTCCCATTTGGTAAATTCATTTTTAGAGATTGGACCCCATACTTCACTGCCATATAGAGCAATTGGTTCTATAACTGATTGGAACATTTTGAGCCAGATTCTAATTGGAATTTCGATTTTGATGTTCCTTTTAATGGCATAGAATGCTCTTCTTGCTTTGTCTCTCAGCTCATTCACCGCCATGTGAAAGCTACCTGTGTTGCTGATATTTAGTCCTAGATGTGGTGTGTTCTAATAGAACTGTGTCCAAATAGAATTTATATTTGTCATCCTGATTTCCGGACCTTTTTTGGAATATCATTATATTTGTTATCTTTAGGTTAACGGTCAGAGCCCAGGTCTGACAGAACCTGTGGTTAACGGTCAGAGCCCAGGTCTGACAGAACCTGTGGTTAACGGTCAGAGTCCAGGTCTGACAGAACCTGTGGTTAACGGTCAGAGTCCAGGTCTGACAGAACCTGTGGTTAATGGTCAGAGCCCAGGTCTGACAGAACCTGTGGTTAACGGTCAGAGCCCAGGTCTGACAGAACCTGTGGTTAACGGTCAGAGTCCAGGTCTGACAGAACCTGTGTTAACGGTCAGAGCCCAGGTCTGACAGAACCTGTGAAGATGATCTAGGTGCTGCTGTAACCCCTCTTTAGTGGGAGACAGCAGCACCAGGTCATCTGCGTACAGCAGACACTTGATTTCAGTGTTGTGTAGGGTGATACCAGGTGGTGCTGATTCTTCTAATGCCTTTGCCAATTCATTAATGTAGATGTTAAATAGTGTTGGACTTATTGGGCAGCCCTGTTTCACTCCCCGTCCCTGAGAGAAGAAGTCTGTTTGCTTGTTGTTAATTCATTAATGTAGATGTTAAATAGTGTTGGACTTATTGGGCAGCCCTGTTTCACTCCCCGTCCCTGAGAGAAGAAGTCTGTTTGCTTGTTGTTAATTCATTAATGTAGATGTTAAATAGTGTTGGACTTATTGGGCAGCCCTGTTTCACTCCCCGTCCCTGAGAGAAGAAGTCTGTTTGCTTGTTGTTAATTCATTAATGTAGATGTTAAATAGTGTTGGACTTATTGGGCAGCCCTGTTTCACTCCCCGTCCCTGAGAGAAGAAGTCTGTTTGCTTGTTGCCAATTTTAACCACATTTGTTTTTAGTGTACGTTGATTTACTAAAATCACATGTTTTCCCTCAATGTTTCCCCATATTGAGGGCCTGTGTTTTTGATAAGATATATTTCTCAATGACTTTTTGCAATCATTATCAAACCATTTGTCATTATCTATTATTTATGGTTTGTTCTTACGTGTCTTTAGATTAGCCAAGGAGGCTAATTTATCAAATATAAAGTTAATGTTCCAAACAGCCAAATTTACACCTTCATTGCTGTAGGAGAATGTTAAGGCTAAAAAGTTGTCCAGGAGAGATTGTATTTTTTGGCTACTAATTGCTTTTTGGTAGATTTCTGTGCGGTTTGCACTCCATCTATAGGCCTGTTTTGTACCATGTCATTTATTGGGCTGTGATGGTTCATGGTTGGGTTCCGCTCTTCTCAGATACACTGTGATTTTACTGAGGTCTGAGAGAGGTGTTAGTGGGCTGACTGTGAAGGCTCTGAGAGACTCTGGGTTTAGGTTGGTGAGGAAGTAGTCTACAGTGCTGCTGCCAAGGGATGAGATGTAGGTGTACCCACCAAAAGAGTCCCCTCTCAGCCTACCATTGACTATGTACAGACCCAGTGTTCGACAGAGCTGTAGGTGTACCTACCATAGGAGTCCCATCTCAGCCTACCATTGACTATGTACAGACCCAGTGTTCCACAGAGCTTCACGAGCTGTACTCCATTTGAGTTTTTCACTTTGTCATAGTTGTTTCTGTGGGGGCATGTGGGGAGGGAAAGGTTGTTGCTTCCTGTCTGTATGTGGGGAGGGAAAGGTTGTTGCTTCCTGGTAGGTGTTTGTCCCCATGACTGTTAATAGTGTCTTGTTCTTCTGCTGTTCTAGCATTCAGGTCTCTACAGACCAGTACGTTGCCTTGGGCCTGAAAGTGACTCATCTCTCCCTCTAGAATGGAGAAACTCTCTTCATTGAAGTAGGGTGACTCTGAGGGGGGAATGTACAGTATGTGGCACAGAGAAATACATTTTTATCTGTAAAGACAGCCTCCTTGTTGATGTTTAACCAGATAAAGAATTAACCTGTTTTGATCAATTCGATCGAATGAATTAGTTCAGATTTATACCATTATTAGCATTCCCCCTGAGTCTCTGCCCTGTCCTGAGTCTCTGCCCTGTCCTGAGTCTCTGCCCTGTCCTGAGTCTCTGCCCTGTCCCGAGTCTCTGCCCTGTCCCAAGTCTCTGCCCTGTCCCGAGTCTCTGCCCTGTCCTGAGTCTCTGCCCTGTTCCAAGTCTCTGCCCTGTTCCGAGTCTCTGCCCTGTCCCGAGTCTCTGCCCTGTCCCGAGTCTCTGCCCTGTCCTGAGTCTCTGCCCTGTTCTGAGTCTCTGCCCTGTCCCGAGTCTCTGCCCTGTCCTGAGTCTCTGCCCTGTTCCGAGTCTCTGCCCTGTCCCGAGTCTCTGCCCTGTCCCGAGTCTCTGCCCTGTTCCGAGTCTCTGCCCTGTCCTGATTCTCTGCCCTGTTTGATTCCTTTTAAATAGGTGGATGGGAGGGTTATCTCCCTATTACCTAGTGGACAGCCAGTGGAAACATCACCTCTGCACCATGTTTCCTGCAGTACTACAATATCAACATCATCAATTTCTTTCAGGAAGTCTGGGTTTCTGCTCTTTGACCTCGGAAATCCAAGATGGCGTAGCAGTCAGACGTCTTTGTCCTGTCGTGTCCCTTGTATATAACTTTTTATATATTTTTCTTCGCATATCTTTAAAAAATATTTTCCTAAACCTCAACTTCTAAATACTCTCCTGCAACCCGCCTCACCCAATGTGGCGTGGATCTGTTTTTTTTCTAAAGTATTTCTACTTACTTCAGATCTGGAATCCCTCAACTGAAGCTAGCCAGCTAACTACCAGCTATCACTCAGCAAACCATTGCCAGCGGTCATAAGCTAACCTTCAGCTCGGAAAGCTCTCGCCAGTTCGAACAATGTGACTCTAACCAGAACATAACGGACCTATTATTTTTATCCCCGGATTCAATATACAATAACGTTTGATTTGATTTTAGTCTGTATTTCCAACTTTGTGGCAACAGTTTGGGGAAGGTCCTTTTCTGTTTCAGCATGACAATGCCTACGTGCACAAAGCAAGGTCCATACAGAAATGGTTTGTCGAGATTGGTGTGGAAGAACTTGACTGGCCTGCACAGACTGACCTGCACAGAGCCCTGACCTCAACTCCATCAAACACCTTAGGGATGAATTGGAACGCAGACTGCAGGCCGGGCCTAATCACCCAACATCAGTGCTGACCTCACTAATGGTCTTATGGTCTTATGGCTGGGGGTGGTGACCGTACGTACTCCAAACGGCAGGGGCACCTACACACACACACACACACGCACACACACACACACACACACACACACACACACACACACACACACACACACACACACACACACACACACACACACACACACACACGCACACACACACACACGAAAAGTGAAAATATCAGATACACCAATACAGAGATATACGTTCATTTATATGACCACATGAAGGGTAGAATATGTGTGTGTCAAATCAAATCAAATCAAATTGTATTTGTCACATGCTTGGTAAACAACAGGTGTAGACTCACAGCGAAATGCTAACTTACAATATCGGCCTGCTAGCTAACCAGAGCTACTTGGAACCCTACTAATTCCAAGACTGGTCTATCGACATCACTGCACGAAGAGGCAAAAACAGACTTACCCCCATCGCAATGTCCCCCAAAGGCTAACTTTCTAGCCCCTGCTATCTGCTTACTTGCTAACCCAGTCTGCTAACTGCTAGCTCCCCGCACCCGGTCTGCTAACTGCTAGCTTGCCTGCCCGGTCTGCTAACTGCTAGCCCCTGCTAACTGCTTGCTTGCTAACCCAGCCTGCTAACTGCTAGCCCCTGCTAACTGCTAGCTTGCCTGCCCGGTCTGCTAACTGCTAGCCCCTGCTAACTGCTTGCTTGCTAACCCGGCCTGCTAACTGCTAGCACATGCTAACTGCTAGCTTGCCTGCCCGGTCTGCTAACTGCTAGCCCCTGCTAACTGCTTGCTTGTGTTAGTGTTCAAATACTGGAGAGTTGAGACCAAATCACGGACGCTGGACAGAGTGGATTTCAGTTGTAACAAAAGACAGTTTTAATGAGTCAGAGATATCTTGTCCCGCAGTTTTACGTGCACGGACCTAGTTCACATAACTCGGCAAGGAGCCAGGTGAAAAAGAGGCCTATACAATGGTTACATACATTTTTATACATAGAATAAAGTAGGTGGAGTCTTGTCGTTTCGGTCTTCTTGACTGGTCGGAGGGTTGGAGGCGGGCCTTGCTCTAGCCAGAGCGGGCCCCATTGGTGCACAGCAAAAGTTCTTTGCTCTTGGGACCGGCCAGTTAGAGGGAGATGAGATGTGTGTTTATATAAGGAAGAGGGGGTCAGTCTTATGGCTGGGTGTATGTGTTCTTACGACGGAATGTCTTTGTTTATATGAGCTATGTGTATGAATATTTATATAACACTTGCTAACCCGGCCTGCTAACTGCTAGCTTACCCCGGTCTGCTAACTGCTTGCTTGTCGGCCCCGGCCTGCTAACTGCTAGCTTGTCTGCCCGGTCTGTAACCGCTAGCTCCTGCTAACTGCTTGCTTGCTAACCCGGCCTGCTAAATGCAAGCTTGCCCCGGTCTACTAGCTGCTAGCTTGTTTAGCCCCGGCCTACAAACTGTTAGCTTGTTAGCATCGGCCTGCTAACTGTCTGAATCGCCGTGTCCCCAGCCAGCCCAACCACTCACTGGACCCATGCTTTCCACATGGCTACCCCTACCCCGGTCAACTGCCCGGCACCCTCCAAAGCACCCTGCCAAAGCCCCACCATTTCTCCTTTACCCAAATCCAGATAGCTGATGTTCTGAAAGAGTTGCAAAATCTGGACCCCTACAAATCAGCTGGGCTAGACATTCTGGACCCCCTCTTTCTAAAATTATCTGCCGAAATTGTTGCAACCCCTATTACTAGCCTGTTCAACCTCTCTTTTGTATCGTCTGAGATTCCCAAAGATTGGAAAGCTGCCACGGTCATCCCCCTCTTCAAAGGGGGTGACACTAAAGACCCAAACTGCTACAGACCTATATTTATCCTACCCTGTCTTTCTAACGTTTTCGAAAGCCAAGTTAACAAACAGATTACTGACCATTTAGAATCCCACCGTACCTTCTCCGCTATGCAATCTGGTTTCAGAGCTGGTCATGGGTGCACCTCAGCCACGCTCAAGGTTCTAAACGACATCATAACCGCCATCGATAAGAGACAGTACTGTGCAGCCGTATTCATCGACCTGGGCAAGGCTTTCGACTCTGTCAATCACCACATCCTCATCGGCAGACTCGACAGCCTTGGTTTCTCAAATGATTGCCTCGTCTGGTTTACCAACTACTTCTCAGATAGAGTTCAGTGTGTCAAATCGGAGGACCTGTTGTCCGGACCTTTGACAGTCTCTATGGGTGTGCCACAGGGTTCAATTCAGGGTTCAATTCTCGGGCCGACTCTCTTTTCTGTATACATCAATGATGTTGCTCTTGCTGCGATCCACCTCTATACAGACGACACCATTCTGTATACTTCTGGCCCCTCCTTGGACACTGTGTTAACTAACTTCCAGACGAGCTTCAATGCCATACAACACTCCTTCCGTGGCCTCCAACTGCTCTTAAACGCAAGTAAAACTAAATGCATGCTATTCAATCGATCACTGCCCGCACCTGCTCGCCCGTCCAACATCACTACTCTGGACGGCTCTGACTTAGAATATGTGGACAATATGTGGGTATGTGGACAATATGTGGGTGTCTGGTTAGACTGTAAACTCTCCTTCCAGACTCACATTAACTGCAGTCCAAAATTAAATCTAGAATCGGCTTCCTATATCGCAACAAAGCATCCTTCACTCATGCTGCCAAACATACCCTCGTAAAACTGACCATCCTACCGATCCTCGACTTCGGTGATGTCATCTATAAAATAGCCTCCAACACCCTACTTAACAAACTGGATGCAGTCTATTGCCATCCGTTTTGTCACCAAAGCCCCATATACTACCCACCATTGCGACCTGTACTCTCTCGTTGGTTGGCCCTCGCTTCATCCTCGTCGCCAAACCCACAGGCTACAGTTTATCTACAAGTCTCTGCTAGGTAAAGCACCGCCCTATCTCAGCTCACTAGTCACCATAGCAGCACCCACTCGTAGCACGCGCTCCAGCAGGTAAATCTCACTGCTCACCCCCAAATCCAATTCTTCCTTTGGTCGTCTTTCCTTCCAATTCTCTGCTGCCCATGACTGGAACGAATTGCAAAAATCTCTGAAGCTGGAGACTCATACCTCCCTCACTAGCTTTAAGCACCAGCTGTCAGAGCAGCTCACAGATCACTGCACCTGTACTTAGCCTATCTGTGCTTAGCCCATCTATCTACCTACCTCATCCCCATACTGTATTTATTTATTTATCTTGCTCCTTTGCACCCCAGTATCTCTACCTGCACATTCATCTTCTGCCGATCTACCATTCCAGTGTTTAATTGCTATATTGTAATTACTTCGCCACCATGGCCTATTCATTTCCTTAACTTACCTCATTTGCACTCACTGTATATAGACTTTTTGTTTTCTTTTGTTCTACTGTATTATTGATTGTATGTTTTGTTTATTCCATGTGTAACTCTGTGTTGTTGTATGTGTCGAATTGCTACGCTTTATCTTGGCCAGGTCGCAGTTGCAAATGAAAACTTGTTCTCAACTAGCCTACCTGGTTAAATAAAGGTGAAATAAAAAATGAAATAAAAAATCATAAATTCCAACATGCAACGTAAAAATATTTCAATACTTTTTTCTTTACCTTCAAAATGAGACAAACACTCACAATCCAACAAGAGCTATTAAAATATTAAAATATGATTTTTCAATTAACATAAACTCTTCTTATGCAAATGTGATTTGTTTATCATTTAAGATAGCATGGTGGGGGCTGGGCCAGTTGCTCCTCTCACAGCCTGTGCATAGCTCTGCCTGCTGGGCTGTGGCTCCTCCAAGTGTGGGTCTGCGGTGGGGGGCAGGGGGGTGGGAGGCCTCGTCTGGGTGGCTCTGAAGCTGGGCTGGGGTGGTCTGTGCTGCGCTGGCTGTGGTCGGCATTGAGGTTGGTGGTGCTGTGGTCGTGGCTGGGGGTTCCAGGGTGTTGTGGTGATCTCAGAGGGGTGGAGATTGCTCCGCTGTTCCTGGGTGGAGAGGTCAGGCTGCGGTGTAAAGCGACGTCCTTGAGAGTCTTGGCAAAGTTTGGGACTGTCTCCCTGTACAGGTGAACATGGTCATAGAGACAGTCCAGATCGAGGATGGGGACTGTCTCCCTGTACAGGTGAACATGGTCATAGAGACAGTCCAGATCAAGGATGGGGACTGTCTCCCTGTACAGGTGAACATGGTCATAGAGACAGTCCAGATCGAGGGTGGGATGGTGGGGACTGTCTCCCTGTACAGGTGAGCATGGTCATAGAGACAGTCCAGATCGAGGGTGGGATAGTGGGGACTGTCTCCCTGTACAGGTGAACATGGTCATAGAGACAGTCCAGATTGAGGGTGGGATGGTGGGCCAGGTGTACATTGGGTTGCAGGGCACAGTCCAGATCGAGGGTGGGATGGTGGGCCAGGTGTACATTGGGTCACAGGGCTCAGTCCCGGGAGAGGCTGGCGTTTATTCTTTGGATTGTGGCAGGGTGGAAGTCCTTCCTCTGCAGAAGGGTTGACGCCACGATTCTTGGGTTGGGGAAGATACCGGAGGCCTTCTCAATCACTCCATGTATTGAAGTCGCCACGCTCTCCTGCTGAGCACGCAGGCTGTTGCTTCTGGTGTGTATGATTACGTGGCTTGGTGACCCAAGCAGCTCCATGGCTGGTTGGTTGAGCTGGTCTCCTCTGCTGTGTGAGGGCAGGTCATAGACTGGTGATCTAACTGCTCCTGCAGCCTGGCTCAGATCGTTATTACTGTTCTGCCTGTCTTTTTGGAGCTCTCTCACCTCCTTTGTTAGATCAGCCAGCTCTCTCTTGTGTCCGTCTCTCTCTTGCTGAACCTCTTTCAGCTGTGTTGCAAGGCTGCTGTCCTGCTCTGTCCTCACCTTGGTTAGGAGCTCCTCTAAGGTGTGGTTGTCTGGTTGCTGTTTGCTCACTCTCTCCCTGTGCAGGACCCCCTCTCCTTCCAGTCTGGTGAACTCATCCCTCATGGCAGCCATGAGGGATGGGGATAGTAGGGGTGAGGGTGGTCCTGGTGGAGTTTGTCTTGTGGGAGGGCATGTCACTGGTGGTGTCCTTCTCTCTCTCTGCTCTCTCCTTAATGGTCTGAAAGTCTGTTTCAAACAGCCTAATGTTACCATGCACCATGACAGTCCCAGTCTGTTTCAAACAGCCTAATGTTACCTTGCACCATGACTGTCCCAGTCTTGTAGAGGTTGATTGTTATTATGGTGCTGTCAGGGTCATCTGTCTCTTTGATTTTCACCCATTACAGATGCCCTCTTTCATTATGGATGGGTAGTGAGAGCAGACTGCTGAGCGCCAGGCATTTGGCTGGTCAGTGAGAAATTTTCTCACTGTTTTTTTGTAGAGGTCTGCAAAAAGGGTTTCTGGCCTCCCCTTTAGTAGTTTCTGTTTAAAAGCTTTCCTCGTTGTGTCATTTTTGGCCTCTTTAGGGTGGAGAATGGATTCAGCGCTGAGGAGGAGTGGGACATGGTGCCTGTGGGCTCTGCTACTACTGCTGCGCTGTTCTGCTGCCCCGTTGCCATGGCAACCGGTTTGTTCGTCTGCTGCTGTTGCTAGCTAGCTCTAATTTAGTTCAAACACCAGCTAAAAGAGTGACGAATCTTTACACACAAAACAGAAGATATGTTTAAAGTTAGTCCGTGCTCCTTTCTGGTTTACTCACTCAGTTTGGTTGTTTGTTGTATTAACTCCCCTTGCTAGGTTTGTTCTAGCTCGTTTCTTCTGGCTAGCTTGTTAGCCTGCTGGTCTTTGTTGTGTAGGTAGCTAGAGTCAAAACTTCTTAACTTGAGGCGCAAAGTTACTTTTAATTCGATTCTGAATGAATATAGTTGTTCTTCACTTCTTGTCTGGAATTCTTTTTCGATTAGAGTGTTTCTCTCATTCTTAAAACAAATAAATATATCAGGAGCTCATGTTGAGCATGTTGACTCTCTCTGATCATATATATATTTTTACCTTTATTTAACTAGGCAAGTCAGTTAAGAACAAATTCTTATTTTCAATGACGGCCTAGGAACAGTGGGTTAACTGCCTGTTCAGGAGCAGAATGACAGATTTGTACCTTGTCAGCTCGGGGATAAGAACTTGCAACCTTTCGGTTAGTAGTCCAAAAATCTAACCACTAGGCTACCCTGCCACCCCATATCTATATCATATTATGTCTGTATACAGTTTTGTAATGATGTGCTTATAGTTAAAGTACAAAATGGAAA